>NC_143555.1:137556379-137708793 GCF_054136105.1 Typopeltis vanoorti
AACCCACATAAAAATACTAATCTATAAAGCATTATGTGAAAACATTTTAAGATATGCAATCACATCATACGCATTCTGCGCAGACTACAGACTTAAAAGGCTACAATGGTTGCAAGATAAAATGATAAAACTGATATTCTGGGAACAACCCACTCTTATGCAGGAAGCATGTACAAAACACAAAATATTCAAGGTGAAACACTTACGCCACTACACAGTCATGTTAAAACACTACTACAGCCCAACATATAGAGTAACCAGAACAACATATCAAATAACAAGACCACAGTCAACAAACTACATAACATATAAGTACAACAATCACCACGGCAAAGCCACCCGAAACTTCTACGTACCTGACATGATAAACAAACTGCCGTTCTACAACAGAAACCTAGGAACATACAGAGAGCTGAAACAGGCACTATATAAATATTATAGCGAGAATGAAAATTAGAGCAATTCCTGTTTCTCTCTCCCCCAACACACATACACACACACACAAACCTACGACAACCCCTCCTCTCAAAAAACTACCACTACAAGAACACAAAGAAACAAACACACCATGTCTAAATCCAACCCTATTTGCACAAAAAAAAAAAAAGTTAAACTGTAATAGCAGTCGAAGTCTTTCAAGCACGTACCAACAAACAGTAAAATCAACACCTGGCTTGTGACCACTATAGGAACACAACCATGAAACCACCACCCTCTGTCATCTATTATCTTCCTCAGATAAGCTCTGCTAAGCTTCGAGGAAGAAAATTACTAACTTGCAAGTATCTGTTATACACACTTGTAATGCGTTATAAATATTATATACATATAATTACTACAGCAGCTATGTATGCAATTCATCTGAGACATAAAAAAAAAAAAAAAAAAAATTCTGTACAATCCTTATTGTAATTCTGTAAATATTATTATTGTATGTAACTTATACTGAGACATAATAAAATGTAAAAAAATAAATAAATAAATAAATAAATAAATAAAAATAATAATAAATTATTATTATTGTTATTATTGAATTGTGTGTGTATGCTGCATTACTGCATTGTATCGTGAGTTGTGTGCACATTGGTGCCAATCCATATTTAGCTAGTTTAAAAAAATGTATATTCATATTTATAAAATGTACTCTGCATTTTGTATATCGAATTTTTGTACTGTACAGAAAAGAGAATATGTTTTTCATTGAGTGTGTGCAGATACACTGTGTGACAGTAAACCTTATCATTTTCATTGTAAAAATAAATAAGTCGTTTATATAAAATAAACCTTATTGTAAATATTGTAAATATTATTATTGTATGTAATTTATACTGAGACATAATAAAATGTTTAAAAAAAATTATTATTATTATTATTATTATTATTATTATTATTATTATTTTATGTGACACCTCCTAGGAGTCTAAGGACTCATCGCTGGAGGGCACTCTACTTCACTCTGCTACACACATCTAACCGTCTCCCCTACTACTTAATTCTCATACTACACACAACTACATCAACGCCATCTATGGCCAACCACCACCAACGATGCATTTTGTCTGTAAATTATTTATTACCAATATGCGAAAGCGATTATCGCTCATGTGTCAGTTTAAAGAGTACACACACACACACACACACACACACACACACACACACACATATATATATATATATATATATTACTGCTATAAATGTTTCGTCAAATTAACAAATGTTTCACTGGAGCTATACAGAACGTAATTAAAGTAAGACTATATTATGCACACTGATAAATTATGACATTTTGCATACAGGTAACGCCGTCGCTGGAAGTCTCTAACAAATGATGTCACGCACGTTATGTAGCAAACTATAAATGCATGCAGGTTAAAATAAAGTACTGTGGCATATACTGCACAAGACCCAAAATAGGGTAACTGATAATTCCTAGACTTGCAGGGGCGTGGTTTCTCTCTCTCTCTCTCTCTCTCTCTCTCTCTCTCTGTGTGTGTGTGTGTGTGTGTGTGTGTGTGTGTGTGTGTGTGTGTGTGTGTGTGTGTGTGTGTGTGTGTGTGTGTGTGTGTGTGTGTGTGTGTGTGTGTGTGTGTGTGTGTGTGTGTTATACGTTGGGTCCACTGCCTAGGATAAGCATTTTAATGCTGCTGGCTTGCCGTTACTCTGTTGCATCCCTAAAGGCGCGCGCGCGTGTGTGTTTATCTACTTGAGGGAGGATAAACATTACCACCACCGCATGAGATTTTGACCGATTTGCACATATGCAAATCGGCCAAAAGAACATACGCAATTTACAAACAAAAATAACTATTTTTGTTAGTAGTGGACAGTATATGACAGTATACGGTAGTAGTGTCATTGTGTGTAGATGGAGGATTAAGTAGTGGAAACTGTGAGATGTGTGTAGTGAAGCAAGTGCCCTCCCACGATGAGGCCTCAGATTCCTTGGAGGTGTCACGTATTAAAAGTAATAATAATAATAATAATAATAAAAGTCCGTTATACAAAGATTTTAACTATCTTTTTTCAACCAGTTGTTCTTCACCCTGCGCTATAGGTGCTCCAGTGAGCATACATGTTATTCCTATTAAGAAATCGTATTTTTAGAAAGTATTTGCATAAATTTGTTAATCACTGCTGTGGATTTTTTTTTTTTAAATCTTGGTGGGAGGTGATAATTCTAGGTCAATAAAAATATTTTTATGGAAAGATGAATAAAAAAGATATTTATTATCATTCATTTATTAGTGACTAATTACCATAACAAGCCCTTCTATTGAAAAACAAAAATAAATTGTTTATAGTAATTGGTTATATAAATTTGCCTTGTTAATACGATTAACAAGGCAAATATGGAAATATTTGTCTTGTTAATCGTATTTCATCTTTCGTTCCAAATGGTATGTCTAAATTTCTTTTTTTTTCACTGCATATGGAATCTCAATTCAGTAGATTGCCTTTTGCCGATCTTTTTCTTTAGGAAGGTTCCAGGCTCATTTCCATATAATAATGTCAGCACCACCATTACTTTATAAAATTTTAAACTTTGTTTCTAAGTTCTTCCGAGTCCCTTATATTCGCGAGTTAATTTTTTGATATATACATTTCCATCCACGAAAGCGTGAATACCAGTAACACATTTAAGAACGTAAGTGGACTATAGCGGATTTCCAGGTTAAAATAATCTGGAATAAACTATTAACTCCACTCAATTACCGTTAAGTGGAGTTGATGGATGTAGTTCAGTCGAGGTACATTTAATTTCTTAAATGTAGCTGGATGTCAGAAATGTTCTCTTTCACCAGCTTTCTTATCTAGAAATCAAAGACTGTCTTTCTCGGGGTAAATTTGCTCTAAATCCTACAACACACGCGCACAGTGTCACATTAATTTTAATTTTTTTTTTTTTTTGGAAGGGGGGGGGGTGCGATACCCGCCATTATTTGATACCTGCCAGTCTGTACTAACTGAAAATATGAACACTAAAAATCGATCTCGAGTCTGCATATGGCTTCCGTTTAGGAAAATTAACGCACTAACAAAGCATACATCAGGAAGTCCTTGTCTTTTTTTAAATTCTGTTTTTAATTTAATATCATGTCCTGCCGAAGGCTGTTTTCACATATACACGAGGACCTCGAAACCTTTTATGAAAAGACCAATTATAATAAATCACAATTAAGTTTTTTGATACCTAACATGACGTTATATTTAAAATTCAGGGCTCCAGGCTTCTTCCACATATGCTAAAAAACTTCATTGAATACACGTAACCTAAAATTAATTCACGATTTGTAAAGCTATTTGCGGCCAAGACCGATAATAGTAAAATAATAGATAATAGAGTGTTCACAAGAGCAAAGCAGTGGTTAGATTTATCGTTAGGAGATTTTTATAGTTAGGAGAACTCTCTATCAGTGACATCTATTAAGTACTGCCGCATAACTTAAGAATTAAAACTAAAACTATGGCATACTAACGAACCCAGAACAAGTAACACATTTTCAATATTTATGTGTATGACATTTGATATTGATAATGATGTAGGCTGACAATGTGCTGTATATCCTTTACCTCCAAAAGCGAACTCTACCTTCTACGGTATAAATCGTTTCCACACTTGGGGCTCTGATGTCCGGTACTCAAGGTAAAATGCATACTTTTTCTAGTTCGAGAAAATGTCAACCAAACCCAGGTAGCAGATGACTTTCATGATATGTTCTCATATCAAACATTTTTCACACTCAAGAGATAATTGATAAATGATGTGCACCACCACCTACAAACCATTCAAACCAGATCGATTATTCCTAATGGAATCTTAGCTGGCGACTTCAAACTTGCTCTCCATATCAACTATCCAGACTACATCTTTACACATCCCCCTTTCGTCACAAAGTACGCAAGTGTCATTCACGAGCTCTGGCATGTTATGTAAGAGAATGCAAAGCCTTGAATATCCCCCCTCCTCCACCTCTACGTCCAGTTTGATCTGCTCTGACTCAAAATTTCCTTTCCACATTTCATTGCATGATTGTTATCTCTATCGCTCTCTAAACCGAAAGGTCACTCTGATCTCATTGATTGCTTATCTCTAAAACCTGGATTTCTGTATCCAAACTGTGAGTTCAACTTCCTTGGTAACTTCGACCTCCATAAATTAAACTGGCTTTCCTTCCGTAATTTTTCTGATAAAGCTGGCAAGAATGCTGAGGTATTATGTTAGAAGTGACCTAACACGAACTGTCAGACCATCAACCCACCGGAATATCAGATAATCCATACCATCCTCCTTACCACGTTTGAACTTTTCTTAACAATCTCTCAGTTTTAAATACACTGTACATGTCAGTTCTCTCTCCTCTTAATAATTCAGGTCTCGACCAAGTTCCCTTTTTCCTTTACTACGAAATATCCTTCACCTTGCATTCCCATTCGCGTACCCTTTGACACTACAACCTTGTAGTGTCAAAGGGTATTATTAGAGTTCTTGTTTCGTTTATCTCTCTCAGGACTTTGATTTTTTTTCCTGTCCATTTTATTTTGTTCATGCGGCGCCAGCACCACATTTCAAATGCCTCCAATCTTCTTACATCTTCTCTGCCTAGAATCCAGGTTTCACATCCATACAGTGCAATGCTCCATATCAATGTCTTTACTAATTTTTTTTTCAATTGTAGGTTGAGCTTTCCTGTTAAAATGCTTTTCATCTTAGAGAATTGGGCTTTTGCGTTGTATTTCTTGATCTTATGTCTTCTCTTGTTCTGCCATCCTCTGTTATTAGGCTACCTAAATATTTAAAGCTTTTCACTTGTTTTATTTGTTCCCCGCTGATGTCTATATGCTCTGTATTGATAGGGAGTTTGCTTGTAACAATTATTTTACTTATCTGTGTTGATTTTCATTTTATATTTTTCAAGGTTATTATTTAGTAATTCTAGCATTGTTTTTAACGTTCTTCTGTTTTCTGCTACAAGGGCTATGTCATCAGCAAATCTTATACACATGACTTGCTCACCATTTATCTTTATGCAACTATTTACTATATCTTTAGTTTCCTGAATGGCCTTTTCAATATATAAATTAAATAAAAGTGGTGAAAGTATACATCCTTGTCTTACTCCACTCCTGATATTTATTATTTTCTCCTTATCATTGATTTTAATACGTCCATTTTAATTTTTGTAAATTTGATAAATTATTTTCCTATCCCTCAAATCTATGCCGATATTAGTTAGACAATTTAGGAGTATTTGCTGGTTTACTTTATCAAATGCTTTCTCTAAATCAAGGAAGCACATGTAAGTATTTTGACTAAGGTCTGATTTTCTCTCTATTATTGTTCTTAAACAGAGTATTGCCTCTCTTGTTCCTTTATTCTTTCTGAATCCAAATTGGTCTTCATCCAATAGACAATCTATTTTTGAATAAATTCTATTTTGAATAATTTTTAGCAGAATTTTGCTAACACGTGGGATTAAAGCTATTATTCTAAATTGGCAGCATTTGTTTGCATTATTCGTTTTTGGTATTGGTATTATGGTTGATTTCATAAACTCCTTTGGTATTTCTCCTCTATCATAGATTTGGGCTATTAATTGATAAAGTAAGGTTTTTGTCTCATCACCTAGATTATGTAGCAGTTCTATAGGAATATTGTCTACACCTGGACTTTTTCCCTTACTCATTTCGGACAGTGCTTTATCAAATTCTTCTCGCATTATTGGGGGTCCTAGATTATCTTCATTTTGATTTTCTATGCTGATATCAACATCAAGTTCGTCGCCATTATAGAGATTTTCAAGATAATTCTTCCATTCCATTAATATATCCTCATATTCTATTAGTAATTTTCCATTTTCATCTTTGATGGCATTGTTTTTGCTGTTCTTATTAAATTTGAAAGTCAGTTTGTTAATTTCTTTATAGGCTTTCTCTATATTTTATTTTTTAAATAATTCATCTATGTTATTACACTGTTCTTCCAGGTATTCTTTTTTGGCTTGTCTACATTTTCTTGTAATTTGATTTTTAAGATATTTGTATTTGGCCACATCTTCTTCTTTGACAACATTTTTATATTTTCTTCTTTCATCCATAAGGCCAAGTATTTCATCTTTATCCAATGTTGTCTTTTTTCTTTTTCTGCATTTTTCAATAATTGATTTGATGAATTTGTAATTAACTCTTTAATCATATTCCATTGGTTTTCAATATTATTCTGACTATTTATGTTTTCTGGAATGTTATGATCAGTTGTCTCTTGGTATCCTCTCTTTACCTCTTTACTCTTTAATTTTTCAAGGTTCCATCGTATTGGTTTGTATATTTGGATTTGTTTCCTATGTTTCAGTTCTGTTTTCATTAAGACAAAGTTATGGTCACTACTAATGTCGGCACCTGGATAGCTTTTGCAATTTTTTATTTGGTTTCTGTATCTTTTCTTGACCAATATATAATCTATTTGATATCTATTTGAATCCCCAGGCGCTTTCCAGGTGTATCTTCTTCTTTTTTGGAACTTGAAATAGTGTATTTGCTATAATTAACTCTTCTCCCACTATAGCATTCCAATCTCCCATTATTATTGTATTGTCTGTCTTTAAAGCTGCTCCAGATTTCTTCTATTTGTTCATAAATTTCTTCTATTTCTTCATCGCTATGTTGTGATGTTGGCATGTAGACCATTATAATATTGAGGTTTACTGGTTCATTTTGAATGCTTATCGCCATGATCCTGTCACTATAGTTAATTATTGTAGTGATTAACTTTCCAACTTTTTTATGAAGCATTATTGCAACACCTGACTCGCCCATCTTTTGTCCTGAATATGTTATCCGAAATTCTCCACTCCAGAAATCACCCTGTCCCTCCCATCTCGTCTCACTAATGCCCAGAATGTCTATTTCGAGTCTTTCCATTTCTTTTTTTCACATTTTCTATTTTACCTGGTTCTAGCAGTGTTCTTGCATTCCATGTTCCAACATTCAGCTTATTTCTTGTCTTCATTTTTGAATAAGTAGCAGGATTTCGTTGGCTGTCGAACTGAGAAGCCCGGTTACTTCTCCTGCCGGGCATGACTCCTTCAGTGAAGGCTCCATCTCCAATCTTGATTTCATTTTTAACTTCCATTACTGCTTTTAATTGGGAATGTAATGTGGTTGTTTCCCCTAGCCTTCCACATCGCAGTATTGTAACTTGTATGCTACAGGAAGTTAATACAAGTAGCGCTGCTGCCCACTACTATAACTATTAGTGGTTAGTTGAAAGAGGAGGAAACACCCCTAGCCCTCGAGTACTCTAATAGCTTCAGGGAGAATGGAGGACCTCCTCCTGAGGTTAGTAAGCAAGAAAAGAGACAGACAGAAAGTTTTAAGTAAAGAATCCTCATTAGGAAAAATGTTAGTATGAGGGTAGAAGCAGGAAGTGGAAGAGTTAGAGAAAAGTATGACCAAAAGCTTTGAAATAGATCATACTTAGCTCTGGGACCCCGGGTTAGCCATGCCCGTGCCTGCAAGTCGTAAGCCCCATGGGGATTATAGATCAGTGTATATATATATATATATATATATATATATATATATATAAACTGAAGGCAAATCATTGCAAAAGTCATATATTTCTACATGTAGGAAAAGGGTTTATTACCATATTATTAATGTTGTATCATGTTATTAATGTCTATCAAAATATCATAGTATCTTCACGTTTGCAAATGAAGATACTATGATATGGTACACATTTTGTTTGCTTAGACTTTATAAAGCTTAAAATAATAATACAATTTCATGTTAAATATTTATTTATTTAGCGTATGGCTCACATATGAAATGTTCCATTATAATAATCTTTAATATACATAAACTTTTAGCGCAAAATAGACAAAATACTTAAGCATGATATAAAATACTCATAAAGAGACACTCAAGAACAGATTACAAGTGTATGTCTAGGTTGATTATCCGATCAACTGCAATTGGTGTAGCGTGAATGAAGTCCGACAGGTTTCCATTGTATGCATGTTGGGCACATTCTACTGTAACATGATTAATTGTCTGGCGGGGTGATCCACAGTTGCACTTGAGTGAGGTAATCATGTCCCATGTACAAAGGTGGTCTGCACATCTGCCATGATTGGTGCTGATTCTGTTAAGGGTAGACCAAGTTTTCTGAGGTAAGTCAAAACCCGAAGTCATCTGTGTTGGGTCCACTAATTCATGGAAGTTCTCCATTGAAGTGTTACACCAGGACTCTTTTCAACTCCTTCATGTTAAAATTTGTCTCCCCAAAATTTTTTGCTGTTAAGACTGGAGGGTGCCTTGATTTTAGCCTATTTATTTCTAAGGGGCAGGATATCTTTATGGATTGGGAGATCTTGGATTTCCATGATTTTGCTGTATTCAAGTGGAAAAAAGTTTGATCTGCGAAGGTGTGATGTTGCTTACCACTGGTAACCAGTAGGATAGGGTTGATTTTACAGTTCCATAAATAAGGCGCATAGTGGTGTTAAGCTGAGCATCAACCAGGTGCACATGGGCGCTGTTCAGCCATACGGGTGAGCCGTATTCAGCTGCAGAGTAAACGAGACCAAGAGCAGTGCAGCGAAGCGGCCGAGGCACCCCAAGTTGTTCCACAGAGTTTTTGCAGCACATTGTTTCGTGTTTTTAGCTTGGATGCTGTGTTAATGAGTGTGGCTTAAAAAATAGAGTTCTATCCAAACTGACGCCCAGATATTGTGGGAATCTGTTGTAGAAAAGCAGTTTGTGGTTGAAGTAGACCATCAGTTCTTTGTTGGCCTGGTTATTGTTCAGGTGGAAGCAAGAAATTTCTGTTTTGCTAGGGTTTGGGCGTAATCTCTATTTGCAGAAGTATTAATCTAGGACTGTAAGGTCATTTATTAGTATGTCTTCCATTCTAGTAAGGTTGGTGTGTCTGGTGGCTAGAGCAATGTCATCAGCGTAACAAAACTTCTCGGAGGCTGTAGTAGGCAAATCTGCGATGTATAAGTTAAAAAGGAGGGGAGCCAGGACTGACCCTTGTGGTAATACATTATCCAGTGTTCTTTGTTTACTTTTGTTCTCGTCCATAACTACTTAGAACAGGCGGTTGCTTAGTATGTTTTCAGTTAGTTTAACTATTGTTCTGCACGGAGTAACTTGCAGATTGCGTCCTGCCACCAGACTGTATCATAAGCTGCTCATATCATATCATGTTAAATATAATTTACTTTAAATAAAGTGAAAAATTTTTATATCTCTTTTTAGAGTATTTTAATAACATGATGATACACCATTTTATTGCTTGTGTGTATAAATTATATGAATTGTGCGCTGATGCTTTTATTCTATACACGGGTGTGGCTATTCTTGCCTATGGTTAGCGGTTAGTGACATGCCATTAACCAAGGTCTTCCAGAAGGTGCCTGTCCCAGCAGACTATGGCCAATGTTCAGGTCGGTGGTGGTTCCTAACACCTGCTGGGCAGGAGCAGGTTTGTTTCTACGTGGAGCAAGCGCTGAGTATTCTGAGTGATGAGCATAGACTGATCCCTTCACATCACAGTAAAGTTTAGAGTGAGATAAAAGATCGTCCATTGGACTTTTGGAGATCCCCTGCACTTTTATAAAAGTTGAAACAGGTCCGTGGTAATGGTGATCTTTTCCATAAAGTAGCAATAACACGTCCGAAAGGAAGTACACTATGCACACGTCCTTTCGGATATAGAACAGCTAACATTGACTCCCTTTTTTGTAACCTATACTGTGCGAATACACAGGACATGACATATAACGAAGTGTGCGTATACAAGGGAAATTACATATTCAAAAACGGCCAAACAAGTTCTGATGAACGAGAACGACCACAGAATCAATGACGGATGTGAATTCATTCGTAATAATGTCAGGAGGACTATTGATGAAGTGGCAAACCAAAAATTCATTAACCAGCGATCAATAGGAGAGGCATATACTTTATACTCGGCTTGCTTTCAAAACAAAATACAAAATTTTTCAACGCACAAATATTTGTATGCTTGTGCAATCAGTACCATAATATATTTCTTCAGATTCAGTTAATCAAGTTATAAATTACAAATAAAAAATACATAAATAAAATAAAATATAATTATAATTATTTATTCTTTAAATTTCACAGTTTATTAAGCTACTGAAGCATAACCATATTGAACGAATAAGATTCATTTGTCTTAAGCTAAGTAGACCTCTTTAGCTATGAAATCGAGATATTTCACTACTACTTACGGTGTACAAACAGGTTGCACGTACGACTGATTAAGAATCACACCTCCGCGTGCCAGAAAATCCATGTGAGGAGTTTTAATTTCTGGATTTTGCCAACCAACATCGTTCCAACCTACAAAAGTGAATATATTATATTACAAATGCCAAGTAAACTTACTTTCTTATGTAGTTATCATTAATTCATCGTCATCCTCATCACTCATTTCCTGATTTATTTTGTTGTATTGCTTGTTGGATTTCTTAGAATGTTATTTTTCTACTGTTAGTAGTTAGCATTATACCAGTTTTAGCTTTTTTTTCATTACCATCTTCCCATAAGTTTTGAAAGAAGTCTAGCCAGGTTTTCTCTTTGATTGTTTCAAGTTTAACTTTTTCTATTAATTTTTATCGTGTTTCTTAATTGGTCTTCTCACTGTAAGATCTCTTTCTAGATTTGCTCTGAAGTGATCCCATGTTTTATCTATTCATTTCCCTGCATGCTTTCCTTTCCCCCCTTTGTTATTGCTCTGTATTTATCATTAATTTATGCTTGTAGTGATTTTGTATTTATCTATTGTTAATATGCTTCTTTCTTGTCTTTGATTATTGCTTAAATATTCTAATCCCAGTTCTCTTTGCGCCTTTCTGTTTTTCGCAAGTTTTTCCTAAATATTTCAATATATGGGATTCATTTCCTTCTCTGCTGTTTAGGTCTCCAACAATAACAATTTTATGCTTTTTTTTATGTCAGCTGCCTTCTGAAATGACTGGAAAAATTCCTCTACACTAGAATTTTCCATAAGCACAAATAAGTCTCAAATATCCAATTTCTCATTTTGAATTTTTTCTGCATCGTTCTTCTTGCAATTTCCAGCGATTTAAGAAGTTAGAAGCTTATCTTCTGTTGAATAGTACTGCTACTGTTTACCTTCTCAGATTCTACGATTATTAATCGTATAACATTTTTAAAATTTTAATTTTAATTTAAAACTCCTAACATTTTAATTCATATTCAGTTTTCAAAAAATAATGTTTATAATATTAATTTATAAGATATTAATAAAATCTTATAATTATAATAAGTCCTTTCCCGTAGTCTTTTCCTGTAATGTTCCGATGACGATAGAAGAATCGAAACGGGTCATACCCCGTTAACGCCCTCCCCACGCCCCTGTTTCCCACATAACCCTTCCCCAAGAAGCGCCCTTAAATATAATATGTATATATATTTGTATATATATTATTTAAAAAAAAAAACGGGTTTTCTAATTTATCTTCCCACCTTGCCTCAAACACTCCCCCTCCACATTTCCGATCCCCCCTTTTTTTAACAGCCAACAGCAGAAGTATGGAGAACGAAGACATCCTAGCATCCAAACAAGGTATGTGCAAAATTTCTTCCTCTATTAATCTGCATTGATTTGCCTTTAAAATACACTTAGAATACCCTAAGAATTCTTGAGTAAAAAGTCAATGTATTTAAAATAAGGGACACTCCTAAACGAAAACAGGCAAAAATAGCCGTAAAAATAACTGCTTTATAGATTATCTGTGGCCTCCTCCTTGTTCTTTTTTTTTATCCTTAAGTGACCTCTTAATATTTTTTTTATGATTTTTAAAATATATTAATTGACTACGTTTATCATCAAAAAATTCGAACTCATTCTAAGAAAGTGCTTCAAATTTTTTGACGTTTAACATCGTTCAAAATTCATCCACCCTCTTTTACCCAGAGGCGATGCTAGGAAGGGGAAAATTGGACATTTTCCACACGTGCAATTTGCAAAACATCAATTTTAAAAGAGTCTAATTTACAAAAAAAAAATAAAAAAAAAAAAAGTAGAAATCTTGGGTATTTAGAAATTTTAATTTAAAAAGGCCTTTATCATTATTATTATTAGTTGCATCAGTTACAAGAAATCATATCACTAATCTTGATTTTATCCCTCTCGTCAAACTGTGTTTCTCCTTTCAAAGAAGTCATTAAGGATGATCCTATAGCAAATTTTGGATAAAGGTGTAAAAGTCTAGTTCCGACCGACCAAGTTGATTTTTATAACAATAAACAAGCCGGTCTTGGGCGTGATATATATATATAAAACTGTATAAAAATTATATAACATTATTATATAAAAATTATATGTATAACGAAATTACATTTAAGATGTGCATGCTTTCCGGTACACTTCCATAATAACAAAGTATTAATAAAAATAATATAAAGGCGATAAATATTCTTACCAAGGTCATCGGCTACTATGAAGATTATATCAGGTGGTTGCGGTTTCTTAAAGAAGAATGAGTGCAATGAGGCAAATAAAAATGCGACTACCATGATCTGATATACCAAGCTAGCAGACATCTTGTTCTTGAAACTGCAATGTATGATATGATGTCAACGCTCTTCACTGCAACCACAAAGTCCAATGACCAGACGGGCTGCTTTTATACCTGAAAGAGAGATTAGATAACCTATCCATTAATGACCTCTCATTCTTCATTAAATAAACAAACAAAAGTTTGTTTATTTAGCTAGCAATACGCCACTGACGTAATTGCTTTTAAAGAAACCAAAAGAAAAAGACAATCCGCGCAAATTTTTCAGACAGGACAACTTATGAAGAAGATTTTTTATTTTTTATTTATTTTAAATTCTTGCCATTAATGTAAGGTTCAAAGCCACAGGCTTTCGAAATAAAAGTATGGGCTTTTAGCCACTAGCCAGTCAAGGTTAGCGTATGGAGCATTAAAACGATTCTTTATTTATTTATTCTATGCTGCATGCGTGTTATTTGAATTATTCAGTTTGCAAAAAAATGTCTGAATAAAACAGTCATTCGTCATCTTATTTAATAATGTATCAAAATGGCACAACATCTTTACGAAATACTCTCCCTCTCATACTATCATTTTCATTGGATCTCCTTTCTTTTAAAAATTTTGACGTATAACGATCCCGTAAGGAATATTTGAGTTATCTACATTTAATAAATTAACATGCATTAGAAAAGCGCCTAGTGTTGTCTTCTGGATATAACGCTGCTCCCATAGCTCCGAAATTTACGAAGAAAGAGCATTATAGGTTTTTTTTTAAACGTAACGTATACCTGTTATGATTTAGGATCACAAGATGGCGGCACTTTTCTTCCATAATCTATCCTCAGAAAGCCTTGAGGAGCTTATCTTTCAACAACACTGGTGGTTGAAGGTTACCGGCTGCCCAACGATCGTCAAATAGTTTCGGATAAATGAGTTTCGCCTACTCCATTTGGGAATAAAAATTCATTTTCTAATGAAATATTACGAAAACTTTATTCTAGAGGTACAGAATGGATTTAGAAAAGGACAATCATGTATAGACCCAGCCTTTTGCCTAAAATTAATAATAGAGAAAAGAAGAGAATATAATTTAGAAACATATATTGCATTTATGGACTTTGAAAAAGCATTTGACAAAGTTAAAAGAAACATATTAAAAGAAAGACAAATACTAAATAATATCCTAAAAGCTATCACAAGTATATATGAAAATAATCAAATACAAATAAGATTAAATCACGAGCTATCATATACAAGAGAGATAAACCAAGGGGTCCGACAGGGATGTCCCCTCTCAGCAACTCTTTTTAATATCTACTTAAATGAAATAATAATAAAATGGAATAAAAATTTACATCAAGGAATTAAACTTTCACCTACAGTTAACTTAAACATTCTCCTCTTTGCCGACGACCAAATAATAATTACAAAATCTGAAGATAACTTACAGAAAGCTATTTTAGATCTAAATGAGATAGCCAAAGATTATGGTATGATAATATCAACAGAAAAATCAAAAACTATGGCCTTTAAAGGACAAGATCCAGCAAAAACTAAAATAGTAATAGATAACAAGATCTTAGACCAGGTGAATTCATTTAACTACCTAAGATGTATGATCACATATGAAAATGAAAAAGATATAAACGTAAAAATTGCAAAATATTTAAAAATAACAGGTGTAATTAACTCTATATTTAAACCAAACCTAGTTCAAAAACAAACCAGGCTAAAAGTATACAATACATTAGCCCTACCAGTCTTAATGTATGGAAGCGAAATCTGGACACTAAAACAAAAGGACAAACAAAGATTAAACAGCAGAAATGAAGTTTATGAGAAAAACTGCAAAGTATACCCTATTTGATCACAAAAGAAACGAAGATATTATGAAAGAATTAAACCAAGAACCAGTATTAGAAAAAATTAAAAAATATAAACATAGATGGATGGAACACGTTCAAAGAATGAAAACAGAAAGATTACCAAAACAAGCCTTAAAGTACAAGCCATTAGGAAAAAGAAAACCAGGACGTCCTCTTAAACGATTCAACGATGACTTCTAAGGCCGGAAGGCCATACTAGGCCTAAATCCTTGATACGTATGATGATGATGATGATGATGATGATGATGATTTTCTAATTAGTTAATTTTGGGTGATAGTGGGTTGTTCAAGTTATCAGCGAACCAGGCTTTTAGGAGACAGAGAGAGAGAGAGAGAGAGAGAGAGAGAGAGAGAGAGAGAGAGAGAGAGAGAGAGAGAGAGAGAGAGAGAGAGAGAGAGAGAGAGAGTATAGCTCAACTGCCTCATCTCGTGGTCCTAAATTCTACTACTCTTATCGTTGCTTATAATATTGTGAGTTCTATGGTCGATTTTTTAAAAAAATCGACCTTAAAAAAAGATGATGATTAAACTTGAGTTTTAGGGAGTAAAACTAATTATCCTTGTCAACGACTGAATAGCAGAAAAACAGGCCAAAGAAAGTCTTAGAAAAAGTTCCTCAAGTCGGTGATTAGAATGGAATCTATAAAGTTCAGGTAGGCTAGTGCTATGGAAGTAAATTCCATTAATACTGGACTGCCCGAGCTATCCACCTGTTTTTGAAAAGTTACTGGTAAAAGAGTTTCACCTTTTGCAAATAAGAAGCATTAGAGGATTTAAAAAATTTAATGTGACATATTCAGATCTGACATCAACTGAGGAATCCGATGATGCAAACACTGTCTTCGCTTTCCCTTCCTGTCGTTATTCTCTTTCAAACATATTTTCACGTATGCAGTGTGTTATTGCCTTATTTTTATGAATACGATTTGTTATTTCCTTATTTATTTTATTTTTATTATTTATTTTTTGAAAAACTCTCGAATAATAATTGTGACGTCAATCATTCTTTTATAATTCAAATATAAAAAATTGATTGGACTGCAAAGAATATGATACAATTGTTACTTCAATATTACTTAGAGTTTACTTAATAAAATGAATTGATTTCTTTATATCTTCATGTGTATTTAAGTATTAGTTTTACTCTAGATTAGGAATAAATGTAGAAATTGTAAAAAAGGTAGACATCTATAACTCATTTACTAAAGTCAAGAACCAAAAGGCTTCATTTCGGCGATGCAAAATTTATAAAAATCAAGTAGATGTTAGATCCAGCACTATTTCAAAGCCGAATGTACAGGGTGTCCCAAAATTCACGCAAGAAGTAATTTTGATAGAAAACACAGGTTTTTAATTAAAAACTGTAATTTCTTATTGATTCATAAAGTATACAGTATAGGGTCATGCATGGAATAGCATATCGGGTAAATGGCCTCCACGGCTTTGCTGGCACATACGCACTCTTTTGTCGAAATTTTCCATGACTGTTTTGCATAAATGTGGCTGAATTTCGTTGATACAGCGCTCAATTTCCTCCTTCAAGGCGTGGGTGGTCGTGGGCTTGTTGGCATAAACCTTAAACTTCAAAAAACCCCAAAGGAAAAAATCCAACGGCGTTAAGTCACATGATCTTGGAGGCCAATTCTGATCACTAAAACGGGAAATTACACGACCAGGAAATGACTCATGCAGTAATTGAATTGTTTCTCGGGCTGTATGGCATGTGGCACTGTCTTGTTGAAACCACATGTCGTCCACATTCATATCTTGCAATTTAGGCACAAAAAACTGGATTATCATGTCGCGATAGCGAGCACCATTAACTGTTATTGCCTTACCAGCCGCATTTTCGAAGAAGAATGGACCGATGATGCCTCCAGCCCAAATTCCGCACCAAACAGTGACACGTTGTGGATGCATTTGTTTCTCAACAATCACTCGTGGATTTTCTGAACCCCAAATGCGACAATTTTGTCGATTAACGAAGCCATCAAGATGAAAATGAGCCTCATCGCTGAAGATGATTTTGTTCGAAAAATAAGCATCCACTTGTTGTTGTTCCATAATCCATTGAACGAACTCTCTTCGCTGTGTGTGGTCATTTTTAATAACCCTGAACTGTCAGCTGTCACGCTGTCTTTTTTTTCTCGTTGGCAACACTTTACCGCACAAATGGCGCTGAATTTAAATCTTGCGTGAAATTTGGGACACCCTGTAGAAACTATGAAAATTTCGTAAAAATAAGTTGACCAGAGAGCTCAGGAATACGCCGTCGGCATTTACGAGTCGCCCTAACCTTTTG
The DNA here is from genome assembly GCF_054136105.1 of Typopeltis vanoorti. Taxonomy (NCBI): domain Eukaryota; kingdom Metazoa; phylum Arthropoda; class Arachnida; order Uropygi; family Thelyphonidae; genus Typopeltis; species Typopeltis vanoorti. The sequence continues at coordinate 137,573,626 of NC_143555.1, forward strand.
AAGCCATTTGGTATTTTTCTTTAGTAAATACTTTCACGCACACACCGAGAGTTTGCTTAAGCAAAATACAGAATGGTATTGAAAGAGAGTTTTTGCTCTCTTACAGTTTCCACTTGGTCTCCGAAGAGAACCAAGCGGTTCGAAACAGCTGTCGGGCAAGTGAAACCTTATCAAAAATAGACCAAATTAGAAAGCGACTATACGGATGCCTTGGCGTTCATGCTTTCTAAGGTGGGCTGGGGTGACTGGTAAATGCTGGCGTGCGTATTCCCGTAAGCTCTCTGGTCAACTTATTATTACGAAACTTTCATAATTTCTACATTCGGATTTGAAATAATGCTGGATCTAATATCCACTTTATTTTTATACTATAAATTATTTTTATAGATACGTTTAAGGGCATTGCAGCGAAGAACTGGCCACAAGCATTCCTCTGCTTTCCTCCGATCGTTTAAGAACTGGGGAAGCCTCCACTCAACACCTGTACACATTCAAATTCCAAACATATGGCACCACCATTTCATCATTCTATTTATCTCTGTTCTTTGGAACAGCCTTAGCCATGCTGTTTAAATGTGGCACTCGTCCGCGATACTCTCTTCTCTAGATGCCATCTAAAATCAGTGATAATCTTTGGCTAACTGCGTCTGATTGGCTAATGGTGCAGATTGACCGCTTCCTCAGTCCCCAAAAGTAAGATAGGACTAACATGCCTTCGCCTATTCTTCATGGAGAATAAAACGAGTTAGTGATTTTTTTATTATTATTTTTTTTAACATTATCTTTCACGTTCAGTCTGAAGATGCAATGCCTTACTTTTCACGTAAATAACTCCTATACAAGCCAACGAGAACAAAATTAATTAAACTTTTTAATTAAAAATTATTACTGAAATTTAAAGTTTAATTAAACACTCTTGTAATTTTATTATAATGCCAATAATAAAAAATAAATACCTTTATGATTATCTGTGTTTGAATGAAATATTATTATTACTTCTCCCAAATTTGCCTTTTCTGAGATAGGATACGCTGATACTGAAAGTTTGGGAAACACTGCTCTAGTAGGTTATGAAGTCCATCTAGTAGCATGAGATAACTGAATCCGGACATACAATACACCGCTTATTTCGTTTTAGAATTTTTGCAAAGAGACGCTAACGAATGACGGTGTGAATAAGTAAACAGAACGTTTAATCATCTGCTTGATTGGGCAACCACGAGATGGCATCACATGAGTTACCCATTCATCAATTGAAGTCTGCAAGACGTGGAAACATGATCGTAGTAGAAATGCACAGTGTGACCTGATTTCTTCATGTTAAAAGCATGAGAACGGTGGCAAGAAGAGTCAATTCATGTTGAATGGGAGAAAGGAATAATGCGATGTACGAATTCGTCACCAGCACACGGAATCACGTACTTTAGAAGCAAAATTTTCCAACTGTTGTGCAAGCAAAATAGTTACAACTTTACAAACTAGAATTTTCATAAGAGGAAAGTTAATTTTCCGAAATTAATAATAAACACTCATCATTGATTACCCTATTATCAGAATGGATTTGCCTTCTTCTGCCATGCGCAGAAGTGTCGAGGGTTCTCGCATCTGTGGTCGGACCGTACCTACCATGTGACAGAACACCATCACCAATTGGTTGAATTGTATGGAGTAAACATCATGTCACCGAAACACGTTTGAGTTCGGTGTATTTATTTCGTTTGGTTTTTGTTGGAATTACTGCTGAAAGCAGCTCAGACTATGATGATGTTATGATGTGCAAATGTGTGAGTTCACAGGCTGCTTTGTCTCTTTTTCTGGATGAAGAAAACCATTTGAGACAGGATAACTTGAGTTTCGCGTAATGTCTTTGTAACGAGGTAACACACACACACACACACACACACACACACACACACACACACACACACACACACACACACACACACACACACACACACACACACACACACACACACACATGCAAGTGGCGCTACAATTCTAAGGTTCTGAGCCGCTTGCTGCATAGTCCTTATTGCTGCTTGATGAATGCCATCTCCTTGCCACCTGTTAGGCAAGCAATACACACTCAATAGTGACGCATAACACTTTTTTTCTTCATGTCAAAGCCACTTGACTCTAAATTTTTTTAATCCGGAATACGTCAGTCGTGACGTCGAGTGCCATAGATGCGTAAACGTCTTTGACAATTATACAAAAAAAAAAAAAAAATGATGAGTATCAGAGTCGATGTCATGTGCATTCAGAAGGAAGTCCTTCACATAATAGTCCTCCTTATTGTCTTTTTGTTATTATTGTTTATTTATTTATCTATATGAACTATTTATTGCATATTATAATATATAAATAGTTTTAATGGAACATGTGCACTAGATATATTAAAATAACTCAGTCTTTCAATTAGTTCTTCAATTCTAATCAATGGAGAACGGTCAGTCTGTCCAATAGCAAAGATGACATGAGTAGAGCACATGCCAGATACCTGGTAAGGAAAGAGGTGGTCATTTATTTTATCATTTAATGGCGCATTCAGACAAAGATCCTTTTTCTCAGCCTCGTATACGGTAAGTTTTGTTGGTGATATATTTGCAGTCTGGTCCCACTCTGAGTCAGAATTACTTGTTTCTGGAGAAAATAAACTCCTTGTACTCCAGTATCAAATTCGCTATTGAATCGTGAATCCAGTAACGAAGTACTCATTTTGGATCAAATTTCAGATATCCGCGTACCCCTTCTTAAATTTTCATTATTACGAAATACCCCTAATTAATTAATTAAAAAAATCAATCAATTAATTAATTAAAAATGAATGAATTAATTAAAATTAATAAATTAATTTAAAATATTAATTAAAAATTAAATATCTATTTTATTTGAATTTATATGTTCATGTATCAAATTCGCTATTGAATTTTAATAGAACAAAATTTGGAATAGATTCCTCTTCATTTCCCGTCCATGAAAATCCACATTTCAAGTAATTAATATCATACTTACGAAGAGTTTTCATCCTCTTCCTAGTTGGCCCTCTAGAAATGTCAGACAACACACCCTTATCAGTTTCATTTGATCCGGATGCAATATCAACGTTTTCTTGTTGCGTACAGCTACTTGTATTTGCTATATTGCTTTCTTTTGGGGGTTTTATAAATTCAACCTTATAATTGAAGCAGTAAGAATTTCAAATTTTTACGTAAGAATTTGAAAACTTAAAAAATACCGTATTTACTCGAATATAACTCTAACTTTTTTCCCGAAATTAAAGCTAAAAAATCGTGTTGCGAGATATGTGCGGGGATTTTCGGAAACTAAAGTTTTCAAAAAAAAAAAAAAACTGAAAATGGTGCGACTTACCAAAAAGTTCCTACTCGCTATCACTACTTTTGGCATCGAGAATAGTTTCTTTGTGTGCATCGTCAAAGTCATCTACCCAAATAGGGTCATCTTCTTTCTCATTATTTCAAGCAAAAATTACCAGTAATTTACAAGACTTGAGATACGTAGAGCAGCGAAGAACTGTATTGAATGGTGCAGTATTAAAAAAATATCGCGCGAACCAAAGACAAATTAGCATTTCAACAGTTGAGTTGAAATGCTAATTCCCTTCAACCAAATTCCATAATATCTGAAACACATTCACGATATATTTCTTAGTTTTAACAAGTTCACGACGGGGTGATGTCAAGCAAAACCATATGTTCCACCGGCAACAGATGGTTTTGCTTGGTCTATACAGCAGTTTTTGTTGTGGGGTGGGGGATGTGATTCATTAGTTAGTGCCGTTTTTATCCCGGTGGTCTCTAATTGTACTGTTTGTTGAAAAATATAATGACTCCTTTAATTATGCATAGCCGAAAATTGCCATGTACCCCCCTAACGACCATCTATGACCTACGCCATAGGTCATAGATGGCGAACCTATGGCACGCGTGCCAGAGGTGGCACGTCCGAGAATTTTGCTAGCACGTCAACGATCTACAGGTGATATATCCTTTTGTACGCTTATAAATTATTCAACTTTTTTTTTTAAATTGTTAGAATATGTACAAGTTAAATTTTGTTTTACACCAGAGAGCAGCTATGAAGATGCCCATATGATTGGTGCGGTATTAACAAAAGGTCGCGCGACCAAAAGACAAATGCAACCAACAATTCTTGACTTGAAATGTTAATTCTCTTCAACCGAATTCCATAACATGTGAAACTGTCATAACAACATTCGCTATATATTTCTTAGTTTTAACACATTCACGATGGGGTGTATTTTATCGTTCTGACGGAACTTCTCTTTATCGGTGGGCTCAACTCGTACAAAGTTTCAACCTTTGGTCGAATTTTATTGCTGCTTGTTTGCATTTGAGCCCGCACAGGAAACTCACACATGCATTATATGACATATTTCAATTCGTGGTAGAATTTTATATGAAGTTAGCCTTTGTGATCTGTCTTAATGACATCGAAAATTTCAAATGCAATCAAACAAACATTTATTTCATGTAATTGAAAAATTGGACAAGAGTTTTTAGTTGGATACTGTGTTTCCTCCGGTGCAACATATGGTTTTGCTTGAGTCCATACAGTGTAGCTTCTGTAAGAAGGACATGTGATTTCATTAGTTAGTACAGACTATAAAAGCCTCTGCACCTTAATCAGGGATGCAATAAAACTACTTGTTTTTCTTGCATCTGCAGTATAATGGTTGTTAGGGAGGGCGTGTTGTTAACCGCAGGGAGGAGTTACTGTCTCCTCGGCGTGAACATGTTTAAACATTTTTCGTGTGAAAGGCATATGAAACACTTTTTAATGTCTTTTTTCGTAAAGTAAAATCAGGGATGCCAGTATACACGAGGGCGAGTTATTTTCGAGTAAATATGATAAGCGTTTCACCGACAAGTTGACATCCTTCTGCTGCTTCCCTTGCTCAGCAAACTTCGATGTTTGCTAGTACTTTACACTGAATAGTACTTTACACTTAATAGTACTTTATACTGAATAACATTATAAATTTATATATAAATAAAAATTATAAATAATATAAAATATGATTGATAAAATTATAAATAATTATTGATAAAATATTATAAACTGAATAAAATTCAAAGCAATCTAATATGTAATGGATACAACTAAATTACCATTTAGTTGTATCCATTTCGAAATTCAAAAAATTATTGAGGCCGGTAAGTTGCGTTTCCCTTCGATTGGAAAAGGCCTAATTTCGATCCTAGTCGTGATGATAGGAATCTTTGTATGTTTTTTTTTTTTTTTTTTTTTTTTACTCAATTGAAGGTGAGTTAGCCGATCTCATTCGGGTGTAGCAAGATTTTTTCTCCGCAAAATCGTGTTTTTACCTGCGTACTTTGAGAAAATACCCATTTTACAGATAAATATATATTAGTGGTGGTGGTGGGCATTAAATGGCGTTGGTGTAGATGATGACGGTGATAGTAGCGGTTCTGTGTAGCTGGTGGATTCAATGGTGGAGATGGAGAGTTGTAGAGTGCCATTCCTCGATGAGTTCTTGGACTCCTCAGAAGCGTCATGTAATGATACTTTAATACCCTAGCTTAAAGGAACGTCGGAACAAATAGCAAGGATTCTTGGTAAATTTACTCTATACGCTTCCTTCAAACTTGCTCTGACCCTTCTATCTTCCTACCATCTACAAAGAATACATTACCACTTATTTCCTTACCAGATGCCTATCAATACCCTGCTCGTGTCATCTTTGCTATTTTGGACAGGCTGGCCGTTTTGCCTTCATTAGAATTGAAGAACATCAAGACTATATTAAATTTTTGGAATCCGACAAGTCTGGCCTTACTTCTTACACTATTGGCACCAAGTACTGAATTCTTTAGAACCAGACAAAACTTCTTTATTCTAGGCAAGTTCAAATTCGCCCGTCATTTCCTTGACTCATGTAAAACTACGAAATCGTCTGAAACTCCTCAACCGATCAGGCTGCATTCCAGTATCCAAGTTTAGGGAAGTGATCACTATCAATTGTGCATAAGTTTTTTTAATAAATAATAATAATAATAATAATAATAATAATAATAATAATAATAATAATAATAATAATAATAATAATAATAATTATTATTATTATTATTATTATTATTATTATTATTATATAACCATCCAACATCCACTTTTCAACACAAAAAACACACAGAACAGCAAAACCACTACAATCACTCAGGTTGAAACAATACGATACCTTGGAATTTACCTCGATGCGGATATGAACTGGAATAGCCATATAAAACATCTACACAACAAACTCCGAACAATATGTGGCAAACTCTACAGATTAAAAGACATAGTTCCCATACGCCTAAAAACACTAATATACAAAGCACTATGCCAAAATATACTAAGATACGCTATAACAACGTATGCTTTCTGTGCACCCTACACATTAAATAGATTAATGTCGCTACAGTACAAAATGACAAAACTGATCTTTTGGGAACAAAGAGAAAATCACGACCTTATAAACATTGCAATGGCAGAACACAAAATACTGACAGCAAAACATTTATGTCACTATGCAGCCTTGCTAAAACATTATTTCGATGCCAACTACAGGACAGTTAGAAATACATACCCTATAACAAGACCTCAGACTACTAATTATATCACATATAAATACAATAATCACTACGGAAAGGCCACGCAAAACTTCTACATCCCAGACATGATAAACAAATTACCTTTTGAATACAGAAACCTTACAAACTACAATAGCCTGAAAAGAGCTCTAAGGGCATACTACGAACAAGAAACACGCACCAAAAATACCATACAAACTTAATGAAACACAATATATTCGCTCAGGCTTCCAGTTCAGCGACGCATCAGTACATTCCAATTTAATGTGTGTGTGTTGGGGGGGGAGTGCGTGTGTGCGTGTGAGTGCGCACGCGCGAATTTCTCAATCATAAATTCCGTAGCATCCTAACACAGCAAAAAAAAAAAAAAAAAAAAAAAACGATACATAATAACCAACTGGTGTCATCCTCAGATAAGCTTACATTTAAGCTTCGAGGATGAAAGGGAAAAAAAAAATTAGTTCTCATCCAAGATGTATCATGTGTAACCAAATGCATGTAATGTACGTATCACAAGAAAACTAATGTATGTATTATATGTAAACCAATGTACGTATCACAAGAAAACTAATGTATGTATTATATGTAAACCAATGTACGTAATGTAAATATCACATGCAAACAAATATAAGTAATGTATCATATGTAAACAAATGAATGTAATAATAATGTAATTATTATTATTATTATTAGACACCTCCAGGGAGTCCAAAGACTCATCAAGGGAGAGCACTGCTCTACAATTCTGTCTCCACTAACTGATCGCAACTACATCAACGCCATCTACCACTGACCACCATCACTAGTAAATTATTTACTAGTGATGTCATGAAGTAAAGTAATTATTTAAAATTATTTTTTATCTATGCAATTTTCTATACTTCAGCTGCGACCAAGACATACGCATGATTTATGACTCATTATTGTGATTCATATTTTGAATGTAATTAACAGTCCTTTCTCTGACGATGTCCACGTAACGTTGGATGAAATATATTGGAGTTTTTGAATAAGATTCTACATAATTTTTGTTACATGTGTAATCCGTGAAAGTTGTTTTAATAATTAATTAGTAAGTATGTAAAGAACTTAAATTTAAGTTTGCAATATTGTCCTAAGGCATCAGATAACAAATTAAATCATCCTTGTTTATTATTCCTCACAGTATTCTTGATTCTAAGATTTTTGGAGGGCGGAGGGGGGATCAGCCTTGTGTTCCTTGCCTAAATAGTATATTATTGTGTGTGTGGGGGGGTCGCTTTTTTTTTTTTTTTTTTTTTTTTTTTTTTTGAGGGGGGCTAACAAGCCAGAGCTTCTTCGGGAAGGACATCCCTGCTTGCTTGCGGAGAAGGTTGAATAACGTATAAAGTCTTTTTTCTGCTGATCTAGGATTATGAACGTTATCATGAGGCTACGCAAGCATCTGTTCTGATGTAAAGCCATCACATCAAGAAAAAAAATTTAGAATTTTTCTGGTATGCTGTGAGAAAAAGCGACAACAGCTCCAAAAGAAACATTGATTAGATTAAAAAAAAAGAAGGTGAATCTTATTCAATAACGAGTTGGATTATCTCAAACCTTTAAAACTACTTTTACATAGCATAGGGTGGTTGAGAATTTGTTGAGTTCATCTTGACTGATTAATTAACTGATTCTGGACAACTCATTTAATAATGTAATCTCATATAGGAAACCGATGTAGTCATTTGTATCTATTTAGAAAAAGAAGCCTACATGCTTTCCAAACTATCCATTCTTCGACCTGATTAGCAGGTCACTGTAAGATTCGTTTTGGTTGAATAGAATGGTTGCATCAAATACTATACAAAGTTGGACAGGAATCGTAGCTATACTTGTGAAATTATACTACCAAAAAGCAAATGTCGCCCACATATCACGATTGCCTAGTTTAAACCGTAAAAAAAGCACATGTCAGATGAAAGCTCTGTCTCCTTATGATAATTGTGAATTAGCAGTCCAAAATATGTTTTTGTGAGGATTTTTTTTTTTTTTTTTGTCGACTTTGCTGATATATTGATTTAAAACCAGTGCCCTAGAAATTAGCGAACGACTTGCTACATTTGAAAAAAAAAAAAAAAATGGATGATAGTTTTTAAGAATACAGTATCGATTTTAATATTGTTTTATTTTGAGAATAATGTATTGATTGAAATTTAAAGTTTAAGTGCTTGATTAAAGGAATCGATTCTTTGGTATTTACAAGAATTGATTCCTCAAATCTAACAAAAACAACATATCACGCACTCATGATTCGAAATAGTTGTCTTGTGACTGAAAATACAGCGTGTCCAGCATTCGTACCATTGATGAAATCGTTTCCAAAAGTCTTGTGTTTTAAACTGAGCAAATATAAGGGATGCTATACAGTGGGAGTAAAGTTGGTGTGCAACAGCAGTCGTGCCATTATGGCCTAAAATGGCACAACTTTAGTGATTGCCCAGACAAAATGCGATGACACGGTCCATCTGAAATTTCCAAATAATGTGTTGACTCATAGATAGTAATATATCTGATATTTATGAAAATGTTGCTTGGTCCGCATTACATCTTTATCCACTTTGCTTGTCGATGAATGTCTCCAGTATTCATTGTCATGAACAGACGTAACTCCACTTTTGAAATTAGAAACCAATCGGATGTATGAATTCTACAATTTCAAAAGTAATTATAAACACTGCTTTGGTGTTTTCGGGTGAACTGACAAAAGTACGAACAGTGTTGCAATTTTCATGCGAGATTAAAAAAAAAAAAAGAAGTAATTACTGTCTTAAAAACCGGGGCTATTTTCAAAATCAGGAGGACATTTTCAGGACAATGAAAATGTTAATAGCCCTAATACACATGCCCCTTAGCCTGAGTTACTTCATTCGTAATTCCAAAACCCAAAAAATATGTAGCCTGCAATTTTTCATAAGTCAAACAGCGAACGTATACAGCTACACTTTATAAAATATTTTTTCGATAATGCAAATTACACCTTTGAAATTAAAAGCGATTGACTTAGTATATTAAACTCTAAGCCTTGCGGAAGAGCCTTGTACTAACTTTTGATGATGTCATCTGGCGATCATCCGGGAATTGTTGAATTGTTGAATCATACCTTCTGCATATAAAACATTTTCCGGATCCTGTATTTTTGATTGGAGTAGATAAACACATACTTGGTCTGGAAGTAATTACGGCAGAAGTAGCTAAGGCTAATGCCATAATATTATGCATGCTAACTGCGTGTGTGAACATTCTCTGAATGATCTGCTGTTTTGACAGGAATAAAAAACATGAACTGGTGTAAACATAAAAAACTTTTGCAAGTGACCTAACTGAAACTTGTTTCATTATAGCAGAGGTGAGGAGCTTTACATTAGATGCTCCAATGAGTTCTCATCGCTCTATACCATAGTGGATACGGCAAATTATACTCGAAGTGTAGAAAATAAATAATTAATTAAGTAATGACATTCCATACAGAAGTAAACAAATTATTTCCCGATTAAAAAAAAAATACGTGGAAACAAACACAGTTTTTGTGTGTGTGTGTGTGTGTGTGTGTGTGTGTGTGTGTGTGTGTGTGTGTGTGTGTGTGTGTGTGTGTGTGTGTGTGTGTGTGTGTGTGTGTGTGTGTGTGCTTGTTGCGAACTGTGATACTAACTTACAGCTTTAATTGTGCTTTTAAGATGGATTTCATCACGTGTTCGTAGGCACGTTGTTATTCGAGATATGGAGAAATATTTTAACTCACATCAATCAATCATATCAAAATAATAAGTCCATTTAAACCATTAGAAACTCGAACAGATGTTTTCTGTGAACCTAATCAAGTAGAAAAAATGTCCTTTTCCCTTCCAGATTTACGATCATTCTAGCGAGTCGCACAAGATCGACTCAAGATATTGTAGAATCACAAAACATACCAACGTTTTGTTTTTCACAGAAGCCACAAAATATTGGACTTCCCGCTTTTTCTTGGATATTTTACTTAATTTTCAAACCGAGTCCATGAACTACTATTCGTAGTTTATGAAAAATGCCAGCAAATCTTTATCTGAGCAAGACGTTGTATTTTGTTGTTGTTTGTTAGTTTTGAACTTTTACTGCTTTGATTGAAAAGATTTCGTTTGGGCTTTTTTAGAGAAGTAAGTTAACCAGAATCATATGGATAATACACTAGCCTTGTAGCCATAGTTGCTACAGCCATAATTCCAAACAGCCCCGATTTTTAATACTAATAATATTGCCTAAGCATCGTGCCTAAGCAGCAAGAAATTTTCATCACAGATTTAAGTTGTAAAGCAACTGAAGAACGGATGAACCAATTTTGATGAAATTTACAATTTAAGAATTAAAAAAATGGCGAATAATTTTAATTTTTGTTAAACACGAAGATCAAAATACATTTCTCGCTGTGCAAATGACGCATGCAACGAAGTATTCCATGAGTGTCAGTAATCTCAATCTCCTTCTGAGGATATTAAATTGAATATATATCGCACACATTCTATAATACAGATAGTCTCGCTACTTTGATTGATGCAAATCCCATAAAGTCCGAGGGAAGAAAACAATCAAATCGAGAATTTTTTTTTTTTTTCTGAATACTACGCAAATAAGAAACAACACTAATGTTTATATATAAAAAAAAGAAGATAACAACCGTAAAATTATTGAAAATTATCATTCTCTGGCAGTGTTCTTGATTTTAGGTGCGGCTAATAAAATGCAAAAGTAGCTAGTTTGATCTTCCAGACGATAGTCATTTCAAGACTGTTAAGAGATCCTGATTAAAAAAAAAAAAAAAAATCTCTTGCATTATCTCAAATTCGTTTCACTTTCAGTGTAGCCGGTTGGCCGAGTGGTTAATATGCACTCTTTCTAACCAATAGGCTGCACGTTTGAACCTGCTGTGTACATGGATGTTTCTGATTGATTATAGGCGTGAGACGAATTTCATCGCCTGGTGTGAGACGACTTCCCTATTGATGAAAAAGTTAAAAGTTACATGGTTCGTCTGTAGAGCAGGGTTTCCATATTACGTAAAATATTATTACGTAAAATATATATTAAATGTAAAATATTACGTTTCCATATTACGTGTGTATATATATATATATATATATATATATATATATATATATATATATATATATATATTTTTTTTTTTTTTTTTTTTTTTTTTTTTTCGGAATTCATTTTTACTCGGTTGGAATATTACGAAAAAGCTTTAATGACTGATACCGAGAGGGAAAAAAATGACATGGTATATTTGAAAAGATACTACTAGTTTGCTAGTTTCGTTGAATAGATCAACATCTTTAGGTATCACAATCAAAGAAATATATAAAGAATTACAGACACTTAAAATTATAATAACAGAACAAGTACAAAAAAAAACAGTAGCGTGTTTGAAAACAAAAAGCGAGCTTTTTGTTTTCAAACACGCAAAATTCAATGCATAATGGGAAGGGTCATTACCCAGACCGGTTTCGACCTTTATTGAGGTTTGTTCAGTGGGAGTAGGACCCGGGAGAGATACCTCAGGTTTTTGACATTTCCCATTAATGGCTTTAGGGGTTAAGCAAGATGCTTTTCATATTTCCCGCTATCTGTTACGGCTACAGTGAGAGAAAAATTTTGTGAGCAGTTTGCTCGTCCTGAATGGGCATGGAGATTAGGTATCGCTACAGGAAATTAAAAATGGCTTTTGGTCTTTTATGTTTAAATATATATCCGTTGAATTGTAGGCTACAGCTTGCTGAACTAGATAGTTGGGGTGTGTAGACGTTTTTAGGAAAAATTTTGTTGCTAAAGATTATAGGAAAAGATACCAAGGTGACAATTGATATTTATGTCTTTAGGGGTGAAGCAAGATGCTTTTCATATTCCCCGCTATCTGTTGTGATTAGAGTGAAGGTAGAATTTATGAACAGTTTGCTCGCCCTGGATGAGCATGGAGATTATTCATCGCTACAGGAAGTTAAAATGGCTTTTGGTCTTTTATATTTGAATATATCCGTTGTCTCGTATGCTACAGCTTCCTGAACTAGATCATTGGGGTGTATGGACGTCTTTAGGAAGAACTTAGTTGCTACAGATTGTAGGAAAGAGAAGATGTAGGGAATATTTGTGTCTCGATGAAGTTGATTGTTTCTGACATACCATGGGGGCATTCAGAATCATTCTCAAGCGCTTGTTCTGCACTCGTTGTATTTTGATAATGTTAGTATTAGAGATGTGGCTCCAGGCTGGAGAGGCATAAATGATTATAGGACGAATCATCATCTGGTATAGTTGCAATTTGATTCTGTTGCTTAGCTTGCTATTTCTATTAATTAGTGGATAGGTCTGAGCGATGGCATTAGATGCCTTTGAGCACATAGACTTGGTGTGCTTGAAAGATAGCGTTTTGTCGAGCATTATACCCAGGTATTTTGTTTTATCTACCAGGGAATTTTAGTGTTGAACAGCAATATGTCTCCTGCAGGAGGCATTGGCCTTTTTGTGAAGAGAATGGCTGAGTTTTTTTGGGGGGTTGACTTCCAATCTCCATTTAGAGAACCAAGCCTCCAACTTTAGAAGGTTTTCTTTAAGCTTTCTGGTAATGAGGTGTGGTCGGAGTGATCTGGCTAATAACGCTATGTCATCCGCATAAAGGGCCATGATGGATGACATTGGGTTGTGCGGGATATCTGACATGTATATAGAGAACAGCAATGGAGCCAATAGGGATCCCTGTGGTACTCCGGCCAAGATATGGCGCTGAAATGAGGTATTACAGTTGATTTTAACTTGCATGGTTCTATTTTGAGGATATCAGCTGATTAAATGTACCATTTTCAGAGAGATATCGGCTGAGATGAGTTTGTGTAACAGTCCGAAATGCCATATTTTGTCAAATGCTTTGGATAGGCCTAGAAAAACAGCTCCTGTGCACTGGTGCCAGTTAACGCTGGTGGTGATATATTCCACAATTCTACGGATTTGTAAAGTAGTAATGGTGCTGCCGGAAGCCGAACTGCTCTTTAGAAATTATGTCTAATTCGTTTACAGAGGCTTGAAGTCGAGAGAGGATGACCTTCTCCGCAACCGTACCCAGATTGGAGATGAGACTGACTGGACGATAATTGTGGGAGAGGTGTGGGTCCTTACCTGGTTTATGAATTTTGATTACGTCAGCATGTTTCCAGATGGAAGGATAATAGTGAAACCTTAAGATACAATTAAAGATACCAAAGGTTTTTTATTTATTTTAATTTTATTTTTAGTCCTTATAAGGACTGGCTTAAAGGGGCGAAGCAAGAATGCTTTTCATATTCCCTGTTATCTGTACAGGACAGTGTAGGGATAAGGTGTTATTGAGCAATTAAAGCTCTGATCATGGCAGAAGGGTAACAGCAATAGCCGAGCCTCAGTTAGAACTTCATTGGCTACAGCATTGCTATCCATTACCCTCCAAGGGTATTGGATTGAATGAATCAATCACCGCATCTCACGGTCGGTTGATTCCCCCTATCCAAAATTAACTCGAAAGTCTAAAACCGATACTAAAGATTGAAGTAATGCAGATATCATATATATCTCATATACAAGTAGACAAAAGGTGCTTAATCATCTTAATAAAAATATCTGGATGAGAGAAAGATGTAAAGTTTTTTTTATCTTCGGTGTAATATACGTTAAAGATACCAAGAAAATTTTTACTTGTTTTTAATCCTTTTTCCAAGTAAGCAAAACAAAGTTTTGAACGTGAAATATATTCACGTCTGAGCTACTTTTATATAGAGACTAATGAAGTCATATCAGTTGCCTTAATACAGGGGCATCAAACTGGCGGCTCGCGTGCGGCCCCCAACGCCTCAAAGAAAGATTTTTAAAAAAGGATGATTGCTTTTTATAAAAAAAAAAACAGAAATACCGTATTTACTCGAATATAACTCGCCCTCGCATATGACTCACACCCCTGTACCCTGATTTTACTTTATGAAAAGAGAAATTAAAAGGTTTTGCATGTACTGTACATCGCACACGAAAATAAAGTTTAACCACTTTCACGTCAGAACAATAACTCGCTCCCCGTGGTAAACAACATGCCTTCCCCAATTGCAATTAGAAACAACTGGTATAAAAACGGCACTAACTAATGAATCACATGTCCCCTCCCACATTAACCATGCTGTTTAGATTTAAGCAAAACCATATGTTTCACCGGCAAACAGTATCTAACTAAAATCTATTGTTTTCAGTTAGATGTGTGTGAGTGCCCCACTAACTCAAACACAAAGCTGCAATAAAATTCGTAAACGTGTTAAAACTAAGACATATAGAGTAAATGTTGTTAAGACATTTCAGATATTATGGAATTTGGTTGAAGAGAATTAGCGTTTCAGCTCAAAAATGTCGGCTTGACTTTGTGTATTGTTAATACCGCACCAATCATATCCTCATCTTCATAGCTGTTCTCTCTCTCTCTCTCTCTATTGGCCTACCATTGCTGCCTATTTCACGTTCTGCTTTCAAGACATTCGTAAAGGGTGTTCATGACGTATCTAAAATCTTGTAAATTACTTGTAATTTTTACTTGGAATAATGGAAAAGAAGATGACGCTATTTGGATAGATGACTTTGACAATGCACACAAGGAAACTGCTCTGGAGGCCGGAAGTAGCTATAACGAAGAGGAGATTCTTGGTAAGTCACACCATTTTCAGTTTTTTTTCCTGAAAACTTTAGTTTCTAAAAATCCCTGCATATATCTCGCACCATGATTTTTTAGCTTTAATTGGGGGGGGGGGGGTAATGCGAGTTATATTCGAGTAAATACGGTATCGATTTATTCGTTTTCATACGACATTTATAGTTACAATATGGATGCAACGACCTGCTATAATATAATTGCTGTAATAAAAATTTATATCGCAATTTCAATGTTAGATCCGATCCTAATCAGTCGTAAACTATATTTATGCTTTCATTGTTAATTTACAGCACGCTGCTCGTAGCGTACTGAAAACGTCGAATTCCATTGGTTACCAGCTGTTCACGTGACGCGCATCATACGCGCTCATGGGAATTCAGCTATGAGTTTATAATTGCCTGCTACAGTCAATCAGTCATCTTTGAAGTCAGTGCGCCAAACACGATTCAACAACAATCTAGCAGTGAGAGAATCCCTTTTATTATTATTTTTAATTTTTATTTGCAATAATATCGTGCACTCGCCTACAGTTTTGTGCAGTTTTATTCAAACATTTTTATAAAAATTGTTAATAATATTAATACTATATTTATTCACCGAGGCAATG
The DNA here is from genome assembly GCF_054136105.1 of Typopeltis vanoorti. Lineage (NCBI taxonomy): Eukaryota > Metazoa > Arthropoda > Arachnida > Uropygi > Thelyphonidae > Typopeltis > Typopeltis vanoorti. The sequence continues at coordinate 137,589,578 of NC_143555.1, forward strand.
TCGCTTTCCAAGCCAACAAGAAAAAGAAAAATTGCTGATGAGAGGAGAAAATTTCAAGAAAAATGAGAATTAAATTACTTCTGCACTGAAACAAAGGACAAAATTGTGTGCATTATTTGTAACGAAACAGTTAGTGTCGCCAAAGAATTTAATATGAAAAGGCACTACGATAAAATTCACATAGAACAATATTCACGCTTTGAGGGTAAACTGAGAGAAGAAAAATTAAGAAGTATGAAGAATTCACTTCAAAGTCAACAACAAGTATTTTCAAAAATTATGAAAGATTATGAATCAGCAGTGAGAGCCAGTTAGGAAATCATCTATTTATTGGCGAAACATTCCAAACCTTTTAGTGACGGTTCCTTGGTTAAGGAATGTATGATAAAAGCAGTCGAAAACGTATGTCCCAAAAATGTACAAGTATTTCAAGAATAACCGAAATGGTAACCGAAAGAATAACCGAAATGACAGATAATCTGCGTGACCATTTGCAAGAAATATCCGCAAACGTACAGCGCGTTTCAATTGCACTTGACGAAAGTTTCGATATTCACGACGTGGCTCAAGTTGCTTTGTTTCTTCGGACTTGCGACGACAATATGAATATTACTGAAGAGTTCTTGGAAAGGATTCCCATCCATGGAACCACTACAGGGGAAGACATTTTTGACACCGTGGGGAGCATTTTGGAAAAATAACAACTTCCTCTGAACAGGCTCGTAGCAGTGACAACTGATGGTGCTCCAGCAATGAGAGGCAAAAATAAAGGTTTTGTGTCAAGACTTGCAGCAAAGTTAAAGAAAATATATCCAGACATTCCAAAACTGCAATCTTTCCACTGCATTATTCATCAGCAGGTCCCGTGCTCCAACGTATTGGAAATGAGCAGCGTACTCAAGCCTGTGGCAAATACTTTGAACTTTATTTGATCCAGAGGCCTCCATCACCGCCAGTTTGCACAATTTCTTAAAGACTTGGAGAGTGAATTTGAAGGGCTACCTTATTACACGGAGATTCGTTGGTTATCTTGTCATAAAGTTCTAAAAAGCTTTTTTTTTTACTTTTAGGGGAGATCAAATTGTTCCTAGAAATGAAAAATCATGATGTTGCATTTCTTAATGATCAGACATGGGTACAAGATCTGGTATTCTTAATTGATATTACAGAACATTTGAATGATTTAAATGTCAATTTCAGGATAAAGATCAGTTAATAACACACGTGTATGATGCACTGGCAAGTTTTAGATGTAAGTTAGTTTTGTTTCAAAATCATTTAAAAGAGAATATTCTAAATTACTTTCCTACGTGTGAACAGTTGAATACTAAGAATCAAAGTTTTACCTTTTTTCAATATTGTCCCAAACTAGAAAAGATAAAAGAAGAATTTGATAGGCGATTTAAAGATTTCAAGGAGCAAGAAGAAGTTTTTTCGCTTTTTAAGGATCCTTTTTCCTTTAATTTCGAAAAAGCTCCAATTTCTATTCAAATGGAACTCATTGATTTCCAAAATGATTCCATTCTAAAAGCGAAATACCAAGAAGTTGGTGTACCAAAAATATATCGTTATTTAGGTCAAAAATATCCGAACACCTATTTATCTGAACAATTATTCTCATGTATGAAAGGTAACAAACCAGCCCACAGATCAAGACTAACCGACGCCAACCGTTCTGCCATAATGAAGGTCGTATGCTCACAATCTTTGAGTCCAAATTTTGACAGGCTGGTTAATAATAAACGTTCTCAAGTGTCAGGAAAAAAATAAAATACTGAAATTAAATTATTATAATTATATTATGCAAGTAAATATATATATATATAATTTTTTTTTAATCCAAAATATTATAATTTTTCCCCAAAATATTTTCGGTAACATTTAAAAATTCCTTTAAAAATTCAAAATATAGGTCCTCCCCGCCCAAAAAAACATAGAAGTATTTTATTTTAACGCAAACAAAAAATTTCAAACTAACAGGAGGCTCTGTAAATTTTTCTGATGGTTATTAATGAGAGTTTATACTTTTTTTTAGAATGTATAAAAATATATAAATATTGATTTATTTAAATAAAATTTAATTTCTTTTTAATTTGGATTAAATGCTATCTATTGTAAATATATACCTCGATGTAAATACCTCGAAGCTACGCGGTAGGTGGGATCAACAAAAAGCGCGTAAGTCGAATTCGCGTAACTCGGGGTATAATTTTGCATGTAATTTATATATACAAACATACAATTGGGACCAAAAGTTTACAAAAACACCTATATTTTTTAAGAAATATAATCATAATTGTAGATTTTCATACATAAAAAAAAAGAAAGTTATTTCGATGTCGATGGTTTCATAAAATCTAATAGATTCGACTGACGGCATAATGTCTTTTTCTTGTCACGCAAAATTTCTTCATAGCAAGCCAATGATTTTTTTATTCCTTGCCTTGTGGCTACAATTCGTTCCTCGTTAGCATCTATGTCCTCCAAAATCTGTAAACCTTTCTTTTACGATTGTTCTTACTGTCGATTCCTGTAGATCGAACTTCTTTGCTAGTTCACATATTTTCATTCTGCCTTCAAAATCCTTAATAATGTTGAGTTTTGCTTCCAAAGTCAATGTTTTTCTTTTCTTGCTAGCAGTAGAAGAATTGGACTTGCTTCCTTTGGACGACATTATATTTTTTATGTGATAAAATTTTTATCAAGACCATAACATTCAAAAATCGCAAGGTTTGTAGACTATAAAAATCGTCTACAAACAAGTAGACGATTGTTAGATTTTTATTTTGCAATTCTACTTGTAAAATGTATTTTACAAGTAGATTTTTATTTGTACAAGATTTCTACAAATCTTGTACAAATAAAAATCGAGTAAGCACTGACGCAAAACACGTCAGTGCTTGTTCACAGCATGTGCGACACTGGCGAATGCGGCCGGCACCTGAAAGATACGACTAGTGGTGAGGCGTGAAGCGGGATGGGAATACGTGCATCTAAGAAACCGCGTAACTCCGGATTTGCGTAAGTCGGGGTATGACTATATAATAAAAATATTCTTTATATTATTTTTTTTTTCAGTTGTCATAATCATTATAATATTATTTTATGTCTTGTAATGCTTAGAATAAATAAAATTTTTGTTATTAATTTTTCAATTTATTTATACTCATTTTTTCACTTCCCTTCGATTCTAATTAGTGCAGGTTTTTTTAGTAATTTTTTTTTTGCGGCCCACTTGAGATACAGTTTTATAGCAAATGGCCGCAATCCAATTTGAATTTGACACTCTTGCCTTAATATGTGTCCTATAATGCAAATCACACTCCCTTTCAGGCGTGTGATTTGCATGATGCAATGCATAATAGGAAGGGCCACTACCCAGACCGGTTTCGACCTTTATTGAGGTGAAAAAGTAAAGGGTTGTTCATCATAGGCCTAGAGTAATTAGATAGGGGTGCAAGAGAGCCTGATAGTATTATTAGAAAAAAAAAGACAGATAGATAGCATGCGAGAGAGAGAGAGAGAGAGAGAGAGAGAGAAAAAAGGCCTCAGCTCTTTTATATCATCATATAGCTAAAGGCTATCAGTTTTCCTTTTTCACTAATCTCATATAGATGAACAATCAAAAGACCAATTGAAACTGAGGTTAACCCAGATGGGGCTAACCATGTGATACTCAGGTGGTTAGTCCCATCTGGGTTAACCGCTTTGAGTTGGCTTTCTCTGCCTGGGGTTGCTCTCCAGTCATCCCTGCAATTGACTATAAGACTACATTGAATTCAGAGGATGAAACTATTTAAAAAATCTCTCATAGCAAGAATAGACAGAATTTTCTCTCCCCCTGGTGAATATTGCATAATGTGGGTGGTCTACACCATCTAGTGATAAATTTGATATCTCCTAGAATGCTTCTTTCTAAATACAAAACTCCTCTGACTGAACAATAAAATTTCCACAATAAAAAACATGGATTTGAAATAAAATTTCAAATCCATGTTTTTTTCTTACCTTCCATAAATGGTATTTTAATTCATTAATTATAAAAATGAAAATTCTCTTCCTATTACTGACAGGTGGTAGGTTGTAAAATAATAACCTGTTCTTTTGTAAATAGTGGCATCCCCAACACATTACATCATCTGTTCCAAATACGCAGAGCAAGAGAGCAGCTGTAGAATGCATGTTCTATTGTTTCCAATTAGTAACAGATGTCACAGATTCGATCTCCGATGTTAAAGTACCTCTTTTTTGATGGAATTGACTGGAAGTCAGCCATATGCAATTCTCCAAGCAAGATCCTTCCTGTTAGGGTACCCTTGGAACTTCTCAAGTTATGAAACAAAATATTGTTGTTAGTACCCAATTGTGAAACTTCGCAGCGAAAGAGATTAAAGATTTCTTTATAACAAATTTTACTTATTTTAATGGAAAGAATGTCAATTCCGGAGTGTTTTAGCAGTCTTAGAGTTAGCACAGAGTGTTATAGTTCACAGGAACAATCTCAGCTTTTGGACTTATACAATCATTAACTCCAAGCAGAGGGGAAGATGAAAACCCAAGTAGTATCGGAGAAGGTTTGCACATGTGTGATTAGTATGGATTTTTGCAGCTGTATTGCTTAAATGGCAGAATTTTAAGACTGGAAGTCCAAATCCTCCATGCTTCGTTGACAGTTGAAGAAATTCCTTTTTTAATTTCTTGGTATCGGCTAGACCAAAAAAATTGCGGAGGTTTACTATATAATTGCTTTTCTTCATCTTTTGTATTGTCTGTAATATTTATTATGTACAACTGAACAGGAAAGATTATGGTTTTGAGTATTATGGCTTTAGAAGAAAAGGCAAGCATCCCCATTTTCCAGTCTTCTAACATTTTCAAGTTCTTGTATATAAGTTCTTGGACTGGTAATATTGGGTAAGTGGAGAAGGGAATTCCAAGTATAATGAAGGGCTCTCTCTTTAGGGTTAGACCAAAAGGAATGCCTCCAAGATCCCACTTTCCATGAACTTTTAATTTTGTCTTTTCTGCATTAATAATTAATCCGCTGCTTTTGCTGTGTTTTTCCAAAATACCCCAAAAAAAAAATATATATATATATATATATATGGAATCATTATCCTTCAAAGTTCCGACTACATCATCGGCATATGCTAATACCTTATTTTCCTTTTTAGTTGAAGGAACTGTTATTCCTCACACAGCATGTGTATTGTTGATTTGTTGTAAGAAAGGTTCAAGAACCAATGCAAAGAACAGTGGACTGAGAGAACAACAACCTTGTCTGATTCCTATTTGAATTTTTACTGGATGTTACAGGAACCATTAACTAGGAGGCGGGTAATTGAATTGGCATAGGCTCCTTTGATAGCAGATCGCAGTTTTTTACCTACACGAATTTGCTGGAGGATGTTTAATAGAAAGGGATGCCGGACATTATCGAATCCTTGAGTAAGGTTTACTGATGGCACTGCCATCGACTGTTTTTTCGTGTTAACTAAGCGGATTAAATCACGTAGCAGAAATAGATTAAATTCTACTGCTCTCGACCTGATACTCCATACACCTGTGTGCTTTTAATTATGTATTTCATTCCCACTTTGAGCTTGTTATTGATAATGCGGGAAAATATCTTATAGTCAGTATTAGATAGAGAAATAGGTCTCCAGTTACTGATTATGGTGTGATCTCTATTAGGTTTAGGAATTAGGACAGTATGGCTTTGCTACAAATTCACCTGGTATGTGTCCTGATGAGAGAAAGAAATTAAATAGTGTAACTAGAATGGGGAGAATAAAATCCCAGTCCTCACGATAAAGTTCTGTCCCTAGACCATCATGTCCTGCGAATTTTCTTGTCTGGCATTTTTTTATAGGCTGTGGCAACTTCAGATGCTGTAATGGGGCTGTCAAGCCCATATTCGATATGAACAGGAATGCCATTAATGTTCCAAGAGCTATAATTTCCAGCAGTACTATTGTCTTCCAACAGATTTTTGTAGTGTTTTTGAAAGGAGTCAAGGATGTCTTTAGTGGTCGACTTGTCTTCTTCATCAATACAGATTTAAGTGATAGTCCTTTCTTTGCGAAATTTTGTAAATAATCTATTGAAGAATGCAGCTGAAGGGCTATCTGCTAAGTGCTGCTGTTGTATTCTTATCTTAAAATTTCTTTCTTCTACTTGTTTCTGCCTTTCCACTTCTATCTCTATGTTAATGTTTCTAATGACGTTGCATTGTATACCATTGTGTTGGTTTGTTACGAACCAGCTTCACTCTTTATACAGGTCTTTCAACTTTTTCCTTTCGACAAAAGCCTGTTCCTTTCCTCATTCCATCATATTATGCTTTACTGCTTGTTTGAATTTTAACCACATTTCCCAATTCCAGGTAACATTATTCCAATTCAAACAGTAGGTATGGAATTTAGTTGAAAAGATCAACGGAAAATTTGGTGGAAGTCTCCATGGTCCAGAAGAGATCTCTACTTTTTCCATGCAGTGGAACTTAAGTATAACTGGATTATAATCTGACATGTTGATGTCAAGATGTGTTATCTGAATTATCCTATTTATAAAGGAAGAAGATATATAAATTCGATCAATGCAAGTACCAATACCTTGATTCATGTATGTGTATGCCTGGAGATTAGGATTGCGAATCCTCCATATGTCTACTAGTTGAGCATTGTCAAGACATGTTTTTAACTGCATATCCCACTCTTCCACTCCTGTGGTGTCCTCCTATTTTGTCAAATGTGGAGTTTTCAATACATTTCCAGTCTCCAACTGCTATGATGTAGTGGGCACCAAATAAATATGGCTCCAATTACTGGAAGAATTTTTGTCTAGCTGTTCAATTGGATTTAGCATAAACATTTATAAACCTTATTACACATCCACAGTATTTCCAATCTATTGTCAAGATTCTCTATTCTACATCCCTTTGGATATTACAGAATGACCCAAGGAGGGGGGGGGGGCAAGAATAAGAACTCCTACTCCAGCCCTGTTAAATCTTCCAAAGCCCCAATAAGAAAGAAGTGGATATCTATCTGGTAAACTTCTTATATCTTTATATCTGCAGAGGTATGTTTCTTAGAGGAAAAAAACCCTGATATTATGGTGTAGCATAAGTTTCCATATAGTTTCTTGTTTAATTTGCCTATGGAATCCTCGTACATTTAATGAGGCAATGCAGAAAAGAGATGCTATGAAGTGTCACTGGTAAGTCTTTAACTTCTGAATTTTGGATGAACCCGATGAGATCTTCAATCTGTGAAGAAGAATTTGTGTAACCTGCTTCCTGTAAACTGTTTTCCAGTTGCTTTCCATTACTTCAATTTCATGGCTATCATTTTTGATTTGGAAGCTAGTTATTTTATTTTCATGTAGATGATAACTGTGCTGAGAAAACTTTGAATCAGTAAACTTTATTATATATTTTTTAATTGTATCTCTTGCTTTCTCTTTATTAGCATGAGTTGGTTCTTCATAATCCATAAACTCTTCTGAGCCTGAAGAGTTTTCATTTGATGATCCACAGACTTCTCCATCTCTACATTTTTATTACTTCTTTTTCTTTTAGTTGTAGTTCTTTTTTTTAAATTTTTTTGTTTATCTTCAATTTTTATATTAATTCGTCTTTCCTTTTGGATCATCTTGTCTGCATATTAAGTTCTTTCAGTTGTCTTACTTGTTTTTCTGTTTCTTCTCCAGTTTCTCCTTGTAGAACAGTTGAATGTTTTTGCATTTCGTTGTGTACCTGTTCAGGTGTTATTTAGGTTCATTATTGGTAATTTCAACTGATGTTCCATCAGCATTTCGACCTTTATTGAGGTCTCTTTAGTAGGAGACAGACCCGGGAGAGATACCACGGTTGAAGTAATGAAGAAGTCATATATATCTCATATACAAGTAGACAAAAGGTGCTCGACCTTCTTAATAAAAATCATTGGATGAGAGAAAGATTTAGAAAGTTTTTTTTGCCTTGGGTGTAAAATACGTTAAAGATACCAAGAAATTTTACATACTTGGTTTTTTACATCTTTCTCTCATCCAGCACCTTTTGTCTACTTGTATATGAGATATACAGCATATGACTTCTGCATTACTTCAACCTTGGTATCTCTCCCGGGTTTGGCTCCCACTGAAGAGAACTCAATAAAGGTCGAAACCAGTCTGTGTATTGACCTTCCCATATGCATTGTATTATATATGCATGAAAGGGGTGCGCTTTGCATTATGGGATACATACTAAGGCAAGTGATATGAAGTCATCAGCTCGATATACAAGTAGCTCAGACATGAATATATTTCATGTGTAAAACTTTGTTTTGATTACTTGGGAAAAGGATTAAAACCAAGTATATAAAATTTCTTGGTATCTCTGTATCGTCTGCGTATTGGAATATCTTACCTTTGAGAGGTAGCTGATTAATATCGTGTAAATGTTGAATAGAGTTGGGGAGAGTACAGCTCCCTGTGGCACTCCACAGGTTACTGGTAGCTCTCTACTTCGGTTTGACCCGATACGTGTGATATGCTTTCTATTTTGGAGGTAGTTTGTAAACCACCTGTGCATAATAATAATAATTTATTATTATTATTTATTTATTTATTATTATCTCTTAGATAAATTACATACATTATATGACCACAATTATGCATAGCAAATACTTTCTCGTACATAAAGTTTTTTTAAATAATAATAATAACAATAACTGTTTACAATGTATATTATTATAATATTCATAATGATGATTATTACAGATATTTCTTTGCAATTTTACACTAGATATATACAATATCAATGGATATAATCACTCTATATTGCATACGTTTGTTACAGTTATTACATACATTACTTACATTTGTTTACATATAATACATAACTTACATACATTGATTTACATGTGATACGTACATTACATGTATTTGGTTACATCTTGGATGAGAACTGATTTCTAAACGCGTCCCCCCCCCACGATAACTTGAAATGTATTGATGCGTTGCTGAACTGGAAGCCTGAACGAATATATTGTATAATAATAATAATAACTATAACCACAGGGCAACTCTTCTGATGATCATCTCTGTAAAAGCATGCTGTTAAGAAACGCACCATTAAATGATTGCCCATCATTCATTTCCTCAAACCATATATGATTTTCTGTTAATATTGTTCATTGTGTGGTTAGGACTAAATGCTTGAATCTATTAATTCTCTTCGTTTTCACAAAGGATTTTTCGGTTAAGGAAAAGGAAGATGGAAACTATAAACCTACTTTTAAAAAATTGTATATATATTCTGATATGACTATATATATATATATATATATATTTTTTTTTTTTTTTTATTTATTTATTTTTTTTTCAATTTAGAGAACGAGAAATCTAGGAGGAGGAGGAGAGACATCCACATATCCTAGAAGTAGGACAGAAAATTTAGCATCCCAATTTTCATTTATACTTATTATTATTATTTTTTTTTTTGGAATTATCAGTTTATATCAAAATTCAAAATCGATTTATTGCATTAGAGATTGAAAAATATTATACCGAAGAATATCATAACGAAATTAGATTTATTCTAGCTTATAGTTAGTCAAAAATTAAAGATTGTAACCTAAATAAATTTTTGTTTCATTTTCATCCTTTTTGTACATGTTCAGCATAATATATCTCTGTTATAGCACACAAAGCTGATAGCCATATTATTAATATTATTTTGCTTTAAGCGGGTTTTATAATATACATATTAGGAAAAATTATCACAGATTGTTTTGTCATAATTATTTTAATAAGACTATCCAAAGCTTTAGAATATAACAGATACAGTGGCGGCCAGTGAAAATTTTAAGTGGGGGTGCTGCATATACAAAAAAAAAAAAAAGCACTTTTTTTCCCTAATCAGACGAATTTATTAATAAATAAATTTACATATTAAAAATTGCTTTATTAAAAATATTTCATTCTCACCACGAACAAACACCAATAATAAAAGTTTCGTATCAATAGCAATGACATGTGCAAACGAATATCGGCGTTAGATCGCAGTGCATTTGTTTCGTGTAACGATAATTGAAAAAATATAATTCTTTTCATATTTTCAACAGTGACACGCGTCATAATTCAGCCTTGTATCTATGATAAATAAATAATTATATGTTATTTTAACAAAATAAAATAAGATTTACAAAAAAAAAAAATAGTTCACCACGAACACGCGCCAATAATAAACGCTTCATATCTCACAGAAATAACGAGCGCAGGCATAAGATACACTGCCCAATGCGGCAGTGTATCTAATGACGTAACGTGCAGTGACAGCAAACGAATATCGGTGTTAGATCGCAGTGCATTTGTTTCGTGTAACGATAATTGAAAAAATATTATTCTTTTCATATTTTCAACAGTGACACTCGTTATAATTCAACCATGTATCTATAATAAATAAATAATTATATGTTATTTTAACAAAATAAAATAAGATTTAAAAAAAAAATACTTCACTTCACCACACGCGCCAATAATAAACGTTTCATATATCACAGAAATAAGGCGCGTTAGCTTACTAAAAATACACTGCCGTTTGAGCAGTTACGGTTGGGAATGACGTAACGTGTGCAATGACAAGAGCAAACGAACATCGGCGTTAGATCGCAGTGCATTTGTTTCGTAATCTAAAGCGTTAATCGAACAATTCCAATTATTAACTATTCAATCAATGTCAAAACATAAGCTGTAACCTTTAACATGTTGTAGTGCATTTATATAATGTTGTAGCATTGTTATTATTTATAAACACAAACAAAATTTAATTTTTTCATTTTTCCCTTGGGGGGCTACAGTGTCGCAATGCTTATGTACGGGCCGCCATTGAATAGATATAACTCAAACGAACAGATCGTTGACAAGAAAAAGTTATGGAATTACGTGTGTTTAACTTACTGTACTATACCCGATGTTTATTTCATTTCATTTTCTTTATTGTTTTTTTTAATCACTCCTACTATAGACAGGAAAGTTAGCAAGGCCAATAGCAAAAGAGGCGTATATAGGCTGGGATAAAGAGCAGAGTAATCCGTTGATTTTTTTTTTTTTTTTGAAGAAAAAGTTGTAGTCCTCCGGAAATACTTTATGTAGAAGGCTGCTCTACAAGACCACTGGGACAGGTTCAGTGAGTCATCGATTTAAGTGTAAAAGGATGTTGAACGGTTGTTGCTTGTGTTTATCATTATTATTATTATTATCAGACCTCCATAGAGTCAAGAGACTCATCACTGGAGGTCCCACTCTCACAAGCGCAGCTCACCATACCTTGACTTAAATACATTCACTCTCTCTGCACCCACCACACTCTCAGGCAGTGCTTCCAATTCCCCCCCACCAAACTTCATGCAAAGAATCTATTCCTCACCCTCCTGCTCACACCTTCCTTATACAGCTTCCAGGGATGGCCTCTTCTCTCCCCTAGTCTCGAGACATTATATGAAAAATCGCATTCACTTTAATATGGTAATTACCCATTACCGACTTATATATCTCGATCATGCCCCCCTTTTATTCACCAGGCTCTGCAATTTGCATTCTCTCAATCTGTCCTCTAAATTAATGAATTAGTGAATCGTCTATGATTCTCACTACAACTCGTCATCGTTTTGAAAATTTTGAAAACCAGGCGACCAAATCTGTGCACAGTAATCCATATGCCGTCTGATTAGATTCTTGCACAATGGAATCATGATGTCCTTATATCTACATGTTATTGTTTCCGCATCATTCCCATACTCCGCTGTGTCCCCACAATTTTAGAAAAATGTCCATGAAATTTCAAATCACTATCCACCGTCACCCGCCCTTAAATCTTTCATTTCCTCTACCTCTAAGATATCCCCACCAGTCGTATACTCTGCATCCCATCTTTTTTTCCCCCAATTTTAAAAACTTACACTTTGTTGCATCTCAAGCTGACATCCCCACACACTTGCCCATTCAGACAGTCTATTCCAGTCCTCTTGCAAGGCTATGTCTGCTCTACTTCTCATAACTTTACCCAACTTTGAATCATCTGCAAACAAATATATGCCTCAATTTAAGCCCTTTCCGTTGTTATTTACGTACTAAATAAACAATAGTGTCCCCTAAACAGACCTCTGGAGAACGCCACTAGTGACTTTCCTCTTCTGGGATATCAGTCCTCCATACAAAACCTGTTAATACCTATCAGACAGCCTATCTCCATACAACTCACTAATCTATTATCCAACTCTATCTGTTCCAATTTAAATATTGGTTTGTTATGTGGTAATCTATCGAAAGCCTTTGCAAAATCTAAATATACTACTGTACATGCATCTCTCTTGTCCAATATACTCGTCATCTTGTTATAATAAGTAAGCAAATTGCTAAAACACGATCTTCCTTCAGCAAGCTCATGCTGTCCATTAAAGAGAATTCTACTGCTGTCCATCCAGCCAGTTCTGAATCGTTGTACTCACTAGCTTCTCCAACACAATTTCTGAGAAGTAGATTGACTTATAATTCAAAGACTTAGTTTTATCACTCCCTTTATGAAGTGGAACAATTTTGCCCTCTTTCCACTCCTTAGTTCTTGAGCCAGTCTAAGACTGGTGGTTAAAAAGGTAAGTTAAAGCTCTTTTTAACTACCCGGAATATTCCTTCAAGACATGCGGTGATATACCATCAAGTCCCATGGACTTGTTAATTTAAAGTTTACTCAATTCCTCATATACTTCCTACTCACTCACCATTAGTGATTTTTCTCCCATTCCTACTGCTCTCAAGCTCTGCATTATATTACAAGCACAAGGATAGAATATTTTAATGAATTGCTCATTTAATACTTCCACTATATCTTCTTCACTATATTCTTCCTCTTACTGGCCAAGATATGCGGCCAGTAGAAGGAAGAAGGAGAAAGACTGAGGCTAAAAATTTCTTTTCAATCGATTGAACTTCTGAATAGCATCAAGAAATTTTAGAGAGATTGTAGGTACTCCATGCCAAATTTAGGGCAGTATTCCTAGCTTGGGCTTTGCGATTTGCACAGAAAAAAATAGCTGGATATATGAAAATCAGCATCTTCAGTGAAAATTTTGAATGTAGAATATTTTTCAGAGACATATCAATACATAATATGCAGTACATATAAATGTATATAATAATAAGAATTATTACTATTATTATTATTATACAACTGTACTACTCTCCATCTCCACCGCTACACTGAACCTCTACTATCAATCAACTACATCAGCGCCATCTACCGCCCACTACCACAACAACAAGTATTTTTTTGTGTAAATTGCGTGTGTTCTGAAGGGCCGATTTGTCTGTATGTGTGAAAAAAAACCCTGCTGTCCCCGTATGAGATCGGCTAACTCACCTTCAATTGAAAAAGTCCATGTAAAGATTCCTCTCGTCAAGACGGGAATCGAATTTAGGCCTTTACTAATTGAAGGGCGCAACATACCGTTATTCTTCCAATTGCGCTATGGAGGCGCTTAATAATAATAATAATAATAATAATAATAATAATAATAATAATAATAATAATAATAATAATAATAATAATAATGTTTTTCGTATATTATAAACAAATATAAAAAAGAAAAAATTTTGAATTGAGAATAAAACACGTCATGCGTACGACAGTTTGTTCTGCATGACGAGCACCAGCCGGATAAAGTAATGAACACCAATCACTCACTAATATCCAGCAATATCCCTCAACTTACCCCGCGAGCGTTGTGTTAGGATACGCAAGTGTGTTTTAAAATTGCTTTCTAAGGTGAAATACTGGTTACTTTTCTCAGTTTTAGAAGTGAAGGCTGCACAACCCCTTAGTTGTTTAAAATGAACGAACAAAGTGTAAAAAAAAGAAAAAAAAACGAACAAACACCTGACTGAGCATTTTGATACATTGTCTTAACATCACATGACCAGACTTAAAATCATTAACAGCAAAAATCCTAAGCCTTCTATGAGCAGTAATTAAACAGCTTTATGTGTGTTTGTAATAATTAATTTTTTTAGAAAATCTCTTGCTGCTCTTGAACAAGTAACTCTTGAAATAATTTTCAGGTCTCAGGGAACACCTGCCTAACAATTATTATATCTTTATGTTTATTTATTTATTTATTTCAATAACGATTGCTCACGGAAATCGTTATTGAAATAAATTTCAAACCTCAACTCTCAAACCCCGATTGAGAAATATAGATTTACAGGGTGAAACATATGACGCATCGGTAGTTCCGTCACAGAGTCCCCAAGGAGTCATTAATCCGTATTTTATAGAACAATATGCATAATTATAAATTTCATTTTTTTTTCTTTTTTTCAGATTCAGACAATTTTTCAGACAATTTAATTATCCATGTTTCGAGCAATCGAAAAAAAAAAAAAACCTATCTTCGATCAACATTGAATCCAATATCTCGACAAATTCCCACTAGGAGGAAATGTTCTTTCATATCGGAAAATTTATACTCTTATAAATCGACACATTAGAAGAAACAACCTCTCCACCCACCTGCTCCTAGTGGCTTATAAATTCCCTTCGGTAAAAGCAGGTCCAGGTTCAATATTGCCTCTGATAGTTACTCACGTAACCTACCTGGAAGTCTACGTATACACTATCGATTCTACATACACTATAGCTATAAATAGGCAGGTTGCTTACTTTCATGTTTTGATTTTTTGCAGTTCAATATATTTCTAAAAAAATCAGTAATAAAGCAAATTTCCTCATAAATTAAGCATTTTAACAAGTGAGACTGGTAAAAAAAATACCTATCGATCTAACTTTCTCACTGAATTTTAATAAAAAAGCAGAATTATTTTTTAACAAAGTTTGTCAATTTTATTAGAAATGCCCCGTTCATAAATTTTGTATTTAACTTACTTTTTTTTTTTTGTAATTAATATTATTAATTTAGAATCCCCAAAGCAGTACCGTATCTATATATTGAATTACAAAACCACTTGAGGGCGCTCGTATCAGATATCTATCAGCGTGGAATACTGGCAACTAGAAGGTTCTTCGAGAGATTCTATGACCGATTTTTGAAGAAATTCTTTTGATACAAGTGTTTGTATTTTTTTTTTTTAAATTTAACGCTATCGTTTGGTGATTTTATACTTATGACAATTCCGTTATTTTTAAATGTTGTTCTTAGACAGTTGTTGTTATGATTAACAATTTGGCGTAGTATGTTTCTTAGTCGCACGTGGATGCCAAAACTAATTACAAAAGACTGTTTCAAATTAGTGTTCTATAGATTTACTAGCAGCCACAAAAAAAGAACTTTTCAAACGTGATTAAGGCAAAAATAGACTAATAGCATATGTCCTGAGTATCGGTGATAGTTCAATAACGGTAAGTAAACAAACAACTTCTCTTTGATTCTAATATTATACGAATGTACTCGTATTATTTTATTTGCTACCTTTCGTTCATTTCCAGTCCACTAAAATGAAATGGCGCTGTCTTATAAATAATAAAAGACGATCTTTTGGTTACCTTTCTTAAAAATACAAGGTTTGCGCTAGTCTGGTGGCTTCACACGCTTTCTCTACCACGGAAGGAGTTGCAATCGATCGTCTTCGTTCCGATGGTAAGCTAACAAAATCCCGCCACGTTTTGCCCTCCATCACGATTACGTTTGTTGCTCGTGCTGCAACATCCAGCTCTCTGTGCTCTCTTGACTCTCGATTTAATTCGGTGTAGCCAAATGGCTGCCGCGCGTCAAACTTCCCCATCGGCAATAGTGACTGTAGTTCGTCTGCTATTTTTGTTTTGTTTATCAATGTTTTTGGTGACTACAAATTAATGTATTTTCATGGATAGAATTGTTTACTTTTTTAGAATTATGAATAATGGTGAAAAATAGTCTTGTTTGCTGCAATCTTCCTAGAAATCGGCATATTTTTATATCATCATTTATTTGCAGGAGAAAGCCTTTAAAGCAAACTACCAAATACCAATAAATGAAAGATAATTAGAAGCTTCTCTGCATTTTCTTTTCGTTCTGTTTGCTTAATATTGCATGCTGATCACAACAACAATGGCGCATCTTTGTCGAGACTCAAAGTGCATTCATTAGTGCCAGTATGTGAACAGTTGATTTCGATGATAAACGGAGTTGTAATGCTGTTGTGAAAAAGGTGTTATTAAATTGACTGGTACAGTAGGAACATGATTATGTACATAGTGATGAGTATTTGTCAGAATTGAGAAACGAAAGAAAAGAATATTACTTGATTACTGGAAAAGAATATTACTTTCGAATATTTTCAGAAATTCAAGTCAAATATGATGGATTTTAAATACCATTCTTGTCCTGTTTCGCCTTTAGAAATTGCATTATACAATTACCATAAATTTGTCCGCATTGAATCGCACTTATGGTTTTGGAATGAACCTGAAATTATTCTGAATCAAGGCTGGAGAATAGACTGGATGTTAATGCTTTTCCTACTTTTTTTAGACACTTGGTTCCAAATAACATTCATCTTCACAGCAATTCTTTAAGAAAATAAACTTTTTTTTTTACTACGATTGTCCGCAGAAGACTACTCTAAGATGTGCATCCGTTTCTGTTGCAAGTGGAAACATGTCAGAGCACGCCCCATCACAACACTTCTCTTTGCCACAAGAGAAATTCAGTTTCATTATTATTATTATTATAATGTTTTTCTTTTTTTTTTTTTTTGCTATTCTTCGTGTTTCTGTCATAGGATAAGAGACAAAAAAAATTGTTGGATCATATAGCAGAAAGTATGAATGAATTCGGAATTATATTCCTGATATAATTTATAGATGCTACTTACAACTAGCAATGCATATTGTAATGGTTAATTATTATTACTTCTTTACAGAAAAAAATTCATAACAGTATTTCATGCTAATTTAATACAATATCAAAAATCAGCAAGACCTATTTGGTGATGGAGCTACCCAATTTTCCAACCAAAGGCTATATTATATCTAACTATAATTAAAAGAGTAATTAAAAGGACATACCTGGTTATGTATTTTTAGAAAATATGGGTGACTGACCAAGTATTAGGAACATAACTTGATTGATCCGAAACGTATGATAAGAGGAAGGTGTTGAGAATGCTGCTCAAATAGGTGAACGCAAATATGTAATAACTACCAATAATTGTTTGAAGTTTTATGGACCATTCCAGGTTTGTTAATACATAAAAACCGGTGTACAGATAGTAAGAAGCAGTATTTCATCGTAGCAATTGAATTCAGGTGGTATGGCAGCACGACGTGAACTCAGTGACTTTGAGAGAGGTGTCATCGTGGGCTGTCACATTGGTGGCATTTCCATACGTGCCATTGGCGCTCAACTGGAGCATCCAAAATCAACGATTAGCGATGTGATCAACAAATGGAGATATTTTAGCATCACTAGTGCAGGAAAACACCCAAGGCGGCTGCCGAAAATGATTGACAGGAACAGGAGGGTGTTAAAACGGGAGGTACAAGTATTATGTTCCTAATACTTGGTCATTCACCCATATTTTCTAAAAATGCATATCCAGATTATCCTTTTAATTACTCTTTTAATATAAATTTTCAAAAAACAAAACCCGCTATAATCGGCACAGACCATTCGTGATGAGTTCCAGAGCGCCAGTAACACCACGGTGAGCATTAATACTGTACGAAAGGAACTCTATTTACAGGATTTCCACGGAAGAGCAGCGGTACACAAGCTGAACATCACAACAACGAACAAGGCGGCTCGTCTAGCCTGGTGCAACGAGCATGTGAACTGGACAATTAACCAGTGGAAAACGGTACTGTGGAGCGATGAATCAAGGTTCACCTGTTTCCAGTCTGATGGCAGGGTGTGGGGAGGTGGAGCAGCCTGGTGAACGCTTGTTAGCACAGTCTGTTGTGTTAAGATGGAATGCATCCCATACCATTGTCCCCCCAACCAAACTTTAACCACAGTAAAGTTTGGTTGTGGAGGGGAAATGGTATGGGGGTGCATTCAGCTGATTTGGAGTGAAACCACTGATCGTTATTCGTGGTTCCATGAAGGCAGCTCAGTACCTTGATAGTCTGGATGATCAGGCGCTGCCTGCACTGTAGAGTTTTTATAGCACGGACCCGTGTTACTATCAAGATGACAAAGTCCCATGCCACAGAGCTGCAGCTGTTATGGAATGGTGTGAAGAGATGAGTGTTAAGCGACTGTCCTGCCCTGCGCAGAGTCCTCACCCCAACCCCACCAAACACCTGTTGGACGAATTGGAGCGGCGATTGAGGCCCAGAGCAGCACGTCCTCGGTCTGTCGCTGAATTCAGTACTTTTCTGATGGAGGAATGGAGACCAACTCTTCCTGATGTCTGCCACACATTGGTGGAAAGCCTCCTTCAAAGGGGGTGCAGGAGGTGATCAAAGCCAAAGGTGGAAATACCCGATATTAGGATTGACCTGCTGCATCAATTGTAAATTGCGAAAGCGTCCGGACAGTTAGTGGTAGTAGTGTATATACTGTATATATTATTATTGTTATTATTATTATTATTATTACGTGACACCTCCAAGGAGTTCTAGGACTCATCGAGGGAGGGCACTACTGTACACTTCTCTCTTCGTTCTCCACTACTATAAAAATATAAAATCTTT
Source organism: Typopeltis vanoorti (assembly GCF_054136105.1). Lineage (NCBI taxonomy): Eukaryota > Metazoa > Arthropoda > Arachnida > Uropygi > Thelyphonidae > Typopeltis > Typopeltis vanoorti. The sequence continues at coordinate 137,608,254 of NC_143555.1, forward strand.
ATTCTACTCTCGGTTCTAGTGGGAGCAACATAATTTTTTTTTTTTTTTTTGAGAAATTGATCTTCCTCTTGAAATATACTACTTTACTGTGAGGTTTCTTTATTTCCTAGTCTACTTTAACATTTTATTTGATTATCGAATCATTTAATGATTCATTCGCTTCTCTGATTTTTTTTTATGATGTTAAAACTTATTCTCTTTGTCGAAAATGTTTTTATCTCATTGCTGGAAATTCTTAATTAATATCACTTATTATATTACCATCGAGTTCTGTATAAAATGCCTGAAAGTACATTTATAAATAGTTTATTGGCTTGATAAATTAACTCAAACTTGCTAAATGTGCACATGAACAAAAAAAAAAAAAAAAAAAAAAAAGCCTCAATGCATCACAAATTAGTATTGATTAGCTCCTTGAAAGGATTTCGTTGTATCAAGTATTTCATTTTCCTGGAGTCCATTAAAATTAATTGTAAACAATTGTAACCTTATTGCACACATAAAATTAAGCTATTAGTTTGTTATTTTCGATTTCCTATAACTGAAATGCTATTTTATATGTTATCGAACAGCGCCCTCTAAACTTTTCTCTAGTTTTTTGAAATCGTTCAACAACAAATGAAATCATCTTTTTTTTTTGCCTGGGAGTGGATTGTTAATATGGGTGATTGTGTATTATAATAGCTAAGCAAATAAGTAAATAAAATTCAGACCTAGCTTTATGGTTCGGTAAAAGAATAGCCATTTCATATATTATCGTTTGCCGAAAAAAGCTTCTCTGATTGGTTCTCAAATGAAAAACAAACAGAGAAGCTCTTGAGAAACAAGTGTATCTTAATGGAGAAAGAATTGAGGAAGTCAGCAAGTTTGAATACCTGGGATCCATTATTAATGTGAAGAATTGCTTTTCAGAAGATGTCAGAAAAAGGTTAGGAATGGCTAAAACAACAGTCAGAGACCTGTCTAAAATCTGGAAGGATGGATCTATCTCCATGGGAACAAAGTTGAGGATTTTAGATGCAGTTGTTTTTCCAACAGCAACTTATGGATGCGAGACGTGGAACCTAAAGAAGTCAGATAAGAAACGGATATCTGCTTTTGAGATGTGGTGTTACAGAAGGCTGTTGAGGATATCATATACTGAAAGGCGTACAAATGAATGGGTGTTAGAAAAGATTAGTTGAACTTTAAGGCTCCTTAAGGATATTGACAGAAGAAAGTTAAAATATTTTGGACACATAGAAAGGATGGAAGGAGGACTTCTCAGAACAGTAATAGAAGGTAAAGTTCCTGGAAAAAGAGGCAGGGGTAGACCATCAATGTGATGGATGGATGGCCTGTGTGGAGTGACTGATCTTCAGAGAGTTACGGCTGCCAGAAAAGCAAACAACAGGACTACATGGCGAGGCCTGGTGTGGAACATCATCGAGCATCGGAGTGACCATACGGCATCTGTAGATGCCCAGTGAACATAGAGAGAGAGAGAGAGAAATAAAATGTAAAAAACTTTGATACATCTACGAATTTTGTACATTTGGTTGCTGTTAAAAACAGTTATGGGCACTTTTACAGAGTTTATAGAAACTTTTTTTATACGCAAAATTATTATATTTATCAGTTATGCTAATTTTTATTACCCTCAATTACACTAGGCTGTCACGTTTTGTTCCGAAAGTCATTCATTGATAGCTTGGACGCACCGTCAGTGAAAGCTGAGGATCGAGACTAGCCGCCTATCTACCTGTCTTCAGAGTTAGGGGCTACAGGAGTTTTCCCCATTCCATTCCCTTTGGGCAATAAAAGGCGTTAGGCGATTTTTTTAAACTCCCTGTTACACTTATGAGAAGCGTGCAAAATACGCTCTCCATAAAAAAAAAGTCTTTGCACAAGGGAAAACGTGAATAAATTAAAAATAAAAATATAAAATTAGATTGATCACAGTTGAAGCTGTAAATATCGTCTCGTAATTTAGCACCTAATACGCACATCAGAGATATAAATTGACAGGAAAAACAGTTCAAGTTAACAATATTACTACTACGTGTACTACAGGTACACACCACCAATTTTCCGGCACTTTTGATCGTGCTTTGCCCGATCAACGGGGGTCACGTAATAAGAATTCATCAGTACACCTCTGATCCACTCATATCTCTCCCATGTCTCTAAAGCATCTAAAGAATATATACACCATGGATTCATATCTTATATATTCATTGTAAATTAATTGTGAATTAAGTGAGTAAATAAAGTGCATTAGTGTAATAATACAGGGCAAGTGGATGTGGACTTGCTTAAGTTGACGCCACCAACACCACTCTAAACTGGCTCTTGCTTAACACTTTCATTGGCAAGCTGAAAATTGGAATTTCGTGTGGTGGCCAATTTTTTTTGTTTAGTTAGCAACGTCCACGCGATAACGCGTGATCGGCCGTTTGGTGAGAACTCGCATCGCGTGATCGCGCGATATCGTTCATTGCCAAGCTGAAAATTGGAATTTCGTGTGGTGGCCAAATTTTTTTTATTTTTTTTTTATTTAGTTAGCGACGTCCGCGCGATAACGCGTGATCGGCCGTTTGGTGAGGACTCGCATCGCGCGATATCGCGTGATTGGCAATGAACGTGTTAAAGACCTTGGCTGGGGTTAAATGCAAGCAAAATAAACCAAGAATCATTCAAAATCAAGTGCACATGTAAATAATTAAGTGAGCATGCGCACATGCAAAGCAATCTTTAGCGGCCCAGTAAATTAGTCGGGTAATCTCGTAAATTTTAAGTGTAATTCTTGTCTGGACTATAGGAGGTACAGAACCATCTGTTGCCAGAAAATTGATACGATACCTACACTAATAATAATTATTATAAATCAGACCATAATGTAGAGACATTCTAAATAAATAAATCCTCTGAGTCCTTTTCAATCCTCTCCCCCAAAAGAAATCGTAGCTGATCTCCATCAGCTAAGGTTTCATCATTGCTGCAGTGAATTTCTGTACGTGGTAGAACTTAATTCTAAAACAAACATGCATACATACAAATATTTGTACGTATGTTCTCGTATGTTTGTATGTATCGAATGGAAAACGCCTAGAAAACACTAATCAGTGATTTTAATTGAAACTATTATGCTTTTCTTCGGAAGATAGTGTCATGGAAATTACAATAAGAAATATATAGATATTGGTAACAAATTTGCCTGCTTGGTTGGCAGAGCGGTTAGCATACTCGTTTTCCAACCTGCAGGCTCGAATCCCGGCACTGGTATTTGAGTCTTTAGGTGGGAGATATATTTCATCTCACGGTGTGAGACGATCTCCCCGCTTATTGATCCTCATGTTCGTCTCTAGAGCAGGATTTCCGGACAATGTAAAAAATAAATAAAATACAAGAAATGTTCAAACATCTTTAGCCCACCCACGGTAAAAGGCACGCACTATAGGTTTACAAAATTGAAAGATTATAAATCTATAATAACAGGTTTACACCTGTTATTATAGATTTATAACAGGTGTAAAAAAGATTTATAACAGGTGTAATCTATAATAACAGGTGTAAATGTTATTGTAGATTTATTATATTATATTTTTATTATATAATTATTATATTATACTACATTATATATATTATAATAACAGGTTTACACCTGTTATTATAGACTTAAATTACAGATAAATCCGGAAAAAACAAAACTGAGTACCTTCTCCACTGATAGAAAAAATTGACAATAACAATCCACAATCAAAATATTTTTTTTATTATTATTCCTTCCCCCCTGTTTTACCTTGCGGTGTCGAGGATTTTCTATTCATTTAACCGCTACCGTATCTCGAAGATCAGGTGGTTAGCCCTATGCCTCCAAATCAAAATATATAATACCAAAATAGGAAAACACAGTCTTAAGGGTCTTCAAAATACTTAGGCCTAACTCTAGATACTGAACTGAGATTTACAACTCGCATTACAAATATATTTAATAAAGCTCTTAAAAAGATTAATATCGTCAAAAGGCTTTGCGGAACAAAGTGGGGTGCAAAACCGAAGACACTCAAACCTATATATACAGTACTCATACGACCCACTATGGAATACAAGTATGCCTCATCTATCTGGGCTCCAGCTTCTACTAGCTCAAAAGAAACACTTGACAGAGTACAATCAAGAGCAGCAAAAATTATCATAGGTGCAGTCTCATCCACAAATAATTTAAAACTGAACAAGAGTGTGGACTTCACATACTAGAAGACAGAAGAAAACCCTCTGCAGTTAAATTCACTAACAGAATCAGGAACCAACAGGATCACATCTCACTCAGGACTTTCGATGCCTGGACAGGAAAATCTAGACTAAACAGACCATCTACTTTACAATATGATCATGAAATTAGAAAACAGATTGATTTAGAGCACTTGGTTATTGAAATAAGCAAAGAGCCATTCTTTCCCACTATTCTACCAAAAAACACAATGATTAACTTAAATCTCCTAGAACCTTGTTCAAAAAAAGGATCTATAGCATGAAAATAAAAGGACTTGACACTATACATCACTTAAATAAACTAAACCATGTCATTTCCCTGCATTGATGTTTCTCCTTGATTGAGTACTTCATCTGATGAAGTACTCAATCAAGGAGAAACAGGGGTTTTATTCATTCTACCTGGAGGCGAGGAAGCGCAAGTCAAATTCGCAGCTGGCAAAATAACTTCAAACTTCACTTGTGAATTAACATCCATACAAGCAGCTTCTCTAAAGTTCTATGTCTCTAATCCAGTAATAAACATTACAGAAGGAATAACCATCTACAGCGACTCAAAATCCGAACTTGAAGCATTAAAAATGGATAAACAAAACCTACACAGGAAACTCATGAACATCTAACAACTTGAAATTTGAAAAATAAGAACTGTACGCTGCAATGGATACCAAGCTCATGTAAATATCAAGGCATTGAAAGAGCAGTAGACTAGCCAAAGAAGTATGATACTCATCTCAAAAATTATACCCACTATCACTAATTGATGCCAATTCTGTCGCAAAAAATAAGATTGTTAAAACAAAGTGCTATCAAGAAGAAGCATGAAATCAGTGAAATTAATGAAATTAGAGAAATAACCACAGTCATCACCTGACTGAGGACTGAACATTTTAAAATCATGAAAATTCAGCCTGACGGTACTAGAAGCTATGAAATATGCAAGACCTGTCCAGGAGTCGAACTAACACCTACCCATATCTATTTTTGTCAAGCAATTGCCGCTGCTCTACAGAAAATCGACACTTACCCTAGAGAAAAGTTTTACTCCATCAAAGTTCAACAGATTGCCAAATCAGTTCTACAAGCTCACATCTAGAAGGTCATATCTAGAAGCTCTTCAACGGACTCGACAACAACAACATTCGTAAGGAAAGGATGATGAGGAAGGAATACCGTGTTAATACTGAGTATAAAAAGAAACTGGCTTTGCAAGCTACAATCAACCCACAAGAATTCTATCGATATGCTGCAAGTAAAAGAAAGAATGAATATGAAAGAATAATTCTTCTGATTGCAGATTGTGTGAGGGTGACAGATGCAAAAAAGGTTGTTCAACTAATGAGTGCCTGCTAAAAGCTATTTATCTAGTGTGTGTGTTACCGCTAAAGTGTAGAAATCAGTTATTCTGCAGATTATCTAGGTATTGTGCAGATTAAATACGGTGATCCGTTAATGTGCGGAAAATTGTTTCATTTCTCAAATTACCTAGGTAATCTGCACATTACCTACTAGGCACTAGTTAAAGTGAAAATAAGATCTTTGCTGGAACAACAGCAACGTTTCTGTATGTTTAAATTAAGATAATGTTATTTATTTATTTTTTGATATCTAAAGAATAATGTTAATACAATCAAACAATCAACAAATTAGTTGATAGAATCAATCATCAATCAATTAATATAAGACAAGGAATCAAACAGTTTAAAATATTATTACAATTAAGAAAAAAAACATATGATAAAATTATGTTTACTTATTAAAAAACCAAACTAAAAGTGGAGGGAGAGGGGAGAAGGAGTAGGGAAAGGAAATGAGAGAAACAAACTTTTGAACTTTAACGATACGGAAGCCGTAATGTGCACATTACCTAGGTAAAATGCGGAAAACTCTTGATTCCGCACGTTAACGGAGAAAATCAGTTAATCTGCAGATTAGCTAGGTAATGTGAACATTAACGGTTTTCGCACTTTAGCGGTAACATGTGCAATATTGAGTTCATTGCTACCTCTTCACTGAATGAAGAAACTGAGGTGTATGAAGAGAAGATATTAGACTGTGGCACAAACTGAATGGCAGTTCAGTAACAGGGACTAATGGGATATCAGCATGGGTGATACAAGTTTGTTCAGCTAAACTGGCTATTCCTTTGACCAGACTTTATAATTTGAGTCTCAGAACAAGGAAGATTCCTCAGGAACGAAAAGAAAGTACGGTAATTCCATTGCACAAGGATGGTGCAAAGACCGATGTATCCAATTATCGACAATCAGTATATCAGGAGTGGTGGTGAAGTTTTGGGATAAATTAGTTAGGGCTCGCATTCAGAAATGGGTTGACAGTGGATCTCTGCTTTGCAATGACCAGCATTGGTTTACTAAGGGAATGTCATGTTTTAGCACTCACTGACATTCTATAATAATGTTACCATTGAAGTAAACAAGGGGAATGGAACGATGATACTTTTTGATTTTGCTAAGGCTTTTGACAGAATACAGCATGGAAGGCTGTTGCATGAATTGGAGAATATGGGTTTGGATTATAAATTATTAGCATGGTTAAGAAGATGGCTGACTGACAAATATCGAAAAGTGGTATACGGGGATGTGTGTCTGCAAGATTTAAGGCAACTGGTGGTGTACCACAAGGATCAATTCTTAGTCCACTGTTATTTAATCTGTACATTAATGATGTTGGTAAGGATTTGACAAGGGACATACCACTATTTGCTGATGACGCAAAGATAGTTAGGGTAATCAGGAATGGAATACTGCTGATATGAAGTACTTATTAGAATGGTTTGAATGGCTGGGCTAGGAAAATGGATGTCAGTTCAATGTCAGTAAATGTAAAATCATGCACTCTGGCGTGATTAGATATCCAATGTTGTATTATATGGACGGAATTATGTTAGAAGAAATAGATCAGGCTTGGGATCTTAGAATGTTAGTAAATATCAAGTTGATGTTCAGGCGCCATGTATCAAAGATTGCAAATACAACTCAAAAGATGATTGCAATGCTGAAACGAACTTTCACATGTAAAGATAAGGATGTCATTTTGCATCTTTACAAGGCCTTGATAAGACCTTATTTTGACTATTTGTGAGCAGGTCTGGTCTCCTGGTATCCGTTGTGATTCTGATATCAGGATTGTGGATTGCTGATTATGAGGACAGATTGAGAATTTGTAGACTGCAGACACTAGCAGACGGAGAAAGAGGGGTGATATGATTGAGACTTACAAACTTCTGAAACGGTCATACAGAATTTCAATTGATGGAATTTTTCAATTTATGGAGAGTGGTGGGGAAAGGATAAGAGGGCTTCCTTGGAAGCTGAGAATGAATGCCGATAAGAAGGGTGCAAAGGCTAGATTTTTCTCTCATAAGGTGGTGCATGATTGAAATGGATTATCATTGGCTGTGGTGTGTTCAAGCAGTGTGAATGAATTCAAGAATAAGTGTGATAGTTGGTGCGTGTAGTATGTGACCTCCCTCAATAAGTCCCTGACTCCCTGGAGTTCTCTCTTAATAATAATAACAACAACAACAATACTCACCAACAAGTTTTTCAATATTACAGAAAATTATTCTTGGTTTTGTATGCATGTCGCAAGGTGAGTTCGCCAATGTCATACAGCGATAAGGTCATTCTTTCGGAAAATCCATGTTTTTCATTCTGCCAACACATTAACAAACTTGCTGGAGGTGAAGTAATTAAGAATCCCAATACAGTCGAACTTCGCTTTTACGACCTAATTAGTTCCTGTAAACAGACGTTAAGCGAACCGTCGTAAATGAACCATAATATCATATATGCTCAGTATCATGAATCAAGATTGCATTCCTGATATAATTACACATCGAAATGGCCAGCAAACTAAATTGCGGCAAGCACGTAATGAAATGATCACAACATTCGAATATGAAAAATGTTATAGGATTTACTGGAGCATAAAAAATCTACATACATTATCTTCTAAGCTAAGAAGCCCTACTCCCCTCTCCTCACCCCTTTTTGTTTATTTTTTTCGTTTAAAATTTCATGCAGCTTGACAAAGCATTACTGTCTGTGGCTAAGACTTTCATGCTCCGCTCAGCTCAAAATTTGGATCATCAGTTTAATTTGAAAGTCTCGGTAATGTAAAAGTAGAGTAGGAAAGTTTTCAGTTTTTTCTTTCCTTATATATATATAAGTATTTCCTTATATATATATATATATATATAAGTATTTCCTTATATATATATATATATATATATATATATATATATATATATATATATATATATATATATATATATATATATATATATATATATATATATATATATATATATATATATATATATAAGTATTTCCTTATATATATATATATATATATATATATATATATATATATATATATATATATATATATATATATATATATATATATATATATATATATATATATATATATATATATATATATATATATATATTTCACTATCTGTTACCAGGGTATCTTCAGAGTTTGCTAAGGAAAGGTAAGCCAATATTTGAAAGGCAGCGTACGTTACGCACCATGTTTACAAATGCGATCTCAGTCGCAGCTGTATGCGGACACCATGTTAGAGTTCAAAAGAACCAATGAATCGTAAACTAATACGCGGATATTACCTTTATTATAATAACATCGAAAAATATTAACAGTTTATGGTACCCATTTCTCAAAACTTTGATGCACGCTTATATCTGAACCGTTCAAACTTGGACAGTGAGGCGAAGTTTCACACTTTTCTATGAAAAATAGACTGTTATATCTTGACTGACGTTTGCGAATCATTTTCGATTGGTTCCACTAAACGCTATTCCTCGAAGGTATGAAAATAGGCCAGATTTATATGACCTCATCGGGCCAGATTTATTCTGACCTCACTGATCAGCCAGTTTGACCACAATAGAAAATGACAGGAGTAAGTAAATATCTAGATAAAGCAGTTTGTCCTTTGTTCTTGATGATAGTTTTGAAAATAGTTTAAAGATGGTATGTAGATCATATTTACATAGAACTCATGCTATCTGCTCCAATGTCCCTTTACAGTATAATAACATCTGACGTCTAAAAGTTTGATAGTTACTAAAGACTATGTGAATATGATCTTGGCTGTATCCATTATCAATCATGATAGCTTTTATTCTGTTTAGGCCATCCAACATATTGGATAGCTGAAGTAAACTTGGTGCGTCAGCGTTTTGCACCGAGATCACTCCATCTGTTCTAACCTGTATAATTAACGTGAATTCCTTCAAATAATAAAGAGCTAAGGATATGATATATCAACAAACAGACTCATCAGTAGTCAAAAATCCCCATATAAACTCTTCGTTTATATTGATAGTCTTAAGAATAACAAAAGTAATACAGCGTATCCGGCAAAATTGAAATAAATAACATATATTTCTTAAACTAATATGAATAGAATTACCAGATTTTTTTTTCTTGCATCTAAAGAAATCTCCCGATTTTTAGGTCCGCGGAGAAAGTGCTTCTACTCACTCCGTTGCACTTATGTGTCACCGAGAATCAAAATGGTGCTACTCATGGTGAGACGACAGTTTTGTTTTCAGGATTTTGGGGAGAAGGGGGGAGGGTCCACAGAGAAAGTACCTCTACCCACTACGTTGTACTATGTGTCACCGACAATCAAAATGGTGCCACTCATGGTGAGACGACAGTTTTGTGATGGAGAATCTTACTAAAGACTGTTAAAGACTGTTTGGACTCTTACTTTAGAGACCAAATACGTAGCGTTTTTTTCAATTAACTTCAATCTTTCATCAAGTAGGTTGGTGGTCTCATCAAGCGAGGAAATTTATTCACTACCTAAGGATATTCAGAAAATCCATACCAAAGTGGGATTCGATCCCAAATCCTGTTGGTTGTAGAGCAGAGACGCAATTGACTAGGTCGGCAATTTCGTTAAATGGGAATCTGAGGATAGTCTCCACATAGTCACTCATGGAACAGACAGATGTTGAGAACGTTCTTTGTTTAGGAAGAAAAAAAGAAGGAATAAAGTTATCAGACATTATGTGGATAGAGTTGAGACGATACGGGAAGATTTTCGATGTTTTCATAAATCTATTCGTTGAGCCGGTCGTGAACTGTATTTTTCACATATTCATGGAGCACAAAAGAATGCCTCTTAGAACTTATATAGTGGTGTCTGTCCAAAAGCTAACGACGAACTAATATTAACCTGTATATGAAATAATTTCATGAATACAGCCAAATGTGACCACTCGATTTGATTGATATCCTCGGTCTCCAGAAGCATTCCCACCGCTCGTGTACTCTGTGGTGTAGCATTGTCATCCATAAAAATGAATTCTTCGCCTACAGTACCACGGAACAATCGAACATGACTTTGAAGTTCTTTGTGCAATAACGTTCACCAATCATAGCCCCTTTTTCCAGCACTTGTAGCTTGGTACGTCCATTAAGCATAATGCTTTCCCGAACCATGACCCTATCACCGCCGTATCTATCCCTTTCAAGAACATTCTCGTGTTGGTAAGCAACGTCACTTTCACGCCAGATCAAGCGGCGTCTAAAATCGGAGTAAAGACTAAAACGACACTCTTCTGTGGAGTGTACATTAGTCCATCGTGTCTTGTCCAATTTTTGTCGATACAACACCACTAAAAATGTAGTCAACGATGAGCTGTGAATAAAGGAACATAGCCTACAGGCTTTCAGGCGTGTAGGCTTACTTATCGTAAACGTCTTGCCACAGTTTGTATCTATGCTTGAATGGAGGCGACTTTCAAGCTAACCTGCCGTAGGGTGTCGATTATATTTTGCTGTTATAACCAAAAATCTGTCTTCATGCTCCGTGGTAGAGCGAGGGCGATCTCTTAGCAAACGTCTGGAACACATTCCATTGGTTTGAAACGCTGCTTAGAGCCTGGATACAACGTTGTGTGAGATTCCAAACTCTCTTCAAGCCTTCAAATAATTGTTTCCTGATCTTCCTACTAACATAGTTCTCTTAGCGCAGCTTTTGCCATTTATCCTGTTGAGTGCTACACATGACCCCTTTGCGCACGATTCGAAAATTTGAATGTGTAGCTGTTTCTACTCGAAGTCGTCAGTTATACAAATTGCCACAGGCTGATTTGCCTGAATTTGTTGTTGTAATCGTCAGAAATAGAGTTCGTCCTTAGGGTTTTGGACACCAGTGTATGATATTATCGGTGCTGATATTACAGTTGCAGTAATTTTTTGTATGTTTCTTTGTTTGTTATCGACTACTTATACCAAATGTCCTTGAATGAATGGGTGAAATACATCTGTGAAAAATCGCTAAGTTCGATCTTGTCACACCTAACGCGGAACACTTGGTAACAAACTGATTAATGTCTTGAAATTTGACGGCCATTAGGAGCATACATGTGAATATACGTTTAAAGTCACTAATATTTGATATTTCCACATATATGCAGGAAAACTCCAGTCTGTAAGGTACAGATATTCTATCATTCAGCGTGATGAAAGGAGATTCTACTACAATACGTCACTCCAGTGAAAGAGCGTTTTTTTTTTTTTTTAATTATTATTTTAAATTTATATATTTATGAATAAGATGTATCGGCCAATGATCACTACTTGCTATTCCGTCATGCCGGACATGCAACAGAACACCCGATAAGAAAGAGACTATAGTCTTGAAATTTGTCGGCTACCAGGATTGCAAAATGCGAAGATACACTGAACATTACTAATATTTAGTAAGTTTCTACACCTGTGAGGGAAAACTCTGATTCTATCTCTGTTATCTTGCGAAATATATCACTTGTTATTGGCAGTAATTCTATGGAACAACTCTTTTGACATCTAAACTGCGCTCAGTTGATTGGAATTACGGCCGAGGAACAAAGATTATGAGGTCAGTATTCAAGGTGTCCCAAAAGTTACAGCGTACTTTGATGAAACAAGATAAATTTCTAACAAATCGTACACATCTCAGAAGTTTGATTCTTACTTTCCCAGTACCATCTATATATTTGCAAATCTGAAATCGGTCATCTGCATTGATGAACACATTTTGCAAATAGCCCGGGATTAATTTATGAACATCTTTTCCCTAATGCGATCGCTAAGATCTGGTTGATATTGAATTCTTCTGCAATATAACTTTCATTTATTGAAACCCCAGGAAGAGAAATTTAAAGGGGTTAAACCTAGTGATTCTTCCCCCCCCCCCTCTTCTCCCGAGATCTGGTTCCTCCATGCCCCAGTGAGATTCGGAAATGATTGTTGAGGTATTCTTCAACAATTCTTCAACAGCGGAAGCAAGATTATGTGAATTTGTTTTGGGTATGTTCAGTCTGCTTTCCCATTCCTAATTGATGATTTCTGATCATCTTTGAAGACTGGCAAACAGAGTTCTCCTGCTGTCCTTGGGCTTCAAGTCTCTCTCTCTTCCTTCAAAGTTCCAATTCTTTTATATTAAAATTTATAAAAAACAATTATAATGCAATTTAAATGCTTCTTTTGTATGAAATCTGAATATAATCATGTCATCTGCATATGTTCCCAACCACTTTTGCGTGTTTTGTCGGATGAAAAATGCACGATTCCAGGATGCAAATTCTACTGCATCCTTATGATACTGCTAGCTTACCTTCAGTCGAAAAGTTCTTATAAAATTTCTTCACGCCCTTGATGGGATTCGAACCATGTCTTTTGAATGTAAATATCCCAACATCCTCGTAACTGTGCTACAGAAACACTGCCCAAAAGTAAGGAATTGATAAACACAGACTCATAACATTTCCTGATATCTATAAAATACAGAATATTCTCATTTCCCTTTGTGTTTTTAGCCTAATGATTTCAGATGAATTGCCCGTTACTGCCTCTTAGCTTGCCATCTTTATAACTCTACTGCTAATAATGATAGGAAAATTTATCCCTGCCTGCATAGTCTATCTCAATGCGTGTATTAATTTACTGTTGGGCCTTCTGTAGGGGAAACCCTCTCTGCATGAGACATACTAAGCTTCAGTTGGAAAAACTATATAAATGCTCCCGGATTCGAACCAAGTTTCTTCCAACGAAAAATACTTCATCGACTGAGTCGCAGAAATATGCATACAAAGTATTTACAACTTGAAATTAAAAATCCATAGGATAATATTACGGAATTAACTTAATCTTAGTGTACTTTGCAGAGCGGTGGTTCTTGAAATAAAGTATGCTGCTGCTTCTGTTATTGTTGTTATTGCTCTGTTATGGAGAAGGTCGTTTTAGAGTGTCAAAGCTTTCAGGAAGAGCAGGGCATCTGCTCTCTTTTATTACGTTAGCAGGCTAAATGATAAAAAACTTCTTTCCTAGACCATGGCCTAGCAAGCTAATGAATATAAAGTACTGCATTATAATCGCTAGTATAACCGAACATGCAACGGCATTTGTTGCAAAGAAGCAAGGGTCCTTTCCACTTAGGGCCCGTTAAGCTGTAGTTTGAAGACCAACGCTAAAAGGGGGACTGGGGAAAAGAGAAGGGAGAATCGATTACAGTTTGTATTTTCTGTATATGGTTTAGACTTCTAGTGGAAATCCAAGGTTATTATTATTATTATAAGCTTAATAAGCTCAGATAATCATAAGATCAGATAAGCTTAACATATAAGCTTCGAGGATGAAAGCTGAGAAATTACATTCTCATCCAAGATCATTAAAAAAAAGAGAAAAAACCCAAATCCATATATCACATTTAAGTGCTGCAGTTACAGCGCTTTGAATTTTTTTAAAAGAAAAATATGCAATCAAGTATGTATCATATGTAATCAAATGCATGTAATGTATGTAAAAGAAAAAAAATCATTATTATTATTTTTTTTATTATTATTGTTGTTGTTGTTGCTTTTCACCAGGAGACATCCATCTAAGGTTTCAACAGCATGAATTCTACGAAACACCCAGTCATATTTATACCGGAATATACGTTTAACTACTAAAACAAAAATGTGTTTAACGCCGGTTTTCTATCTATGAGTAGAAAACCAGAGCACACTGAAAAAAACTTACATCCTCAGTATGAGACCGATTAACTCAGTGCTAGAAAAAAAAAGTGCACAATCACTAGCTTATGTTCTTATTCACTCACCTTCTTGATTTATTTTTCTTTCATAGATATTTATACACCGGCACATAACAATACTAAAATGTTTAACAACGTCAAATTAGATAATCATTATACTTGCATTTTTTTCTTCTTCCTTTCCGGGCTTGTAGGCCAAGTGGCCTGTTGTAGACTCAATTCCATTTTTTTAAGGGTCTTCCTCTGCATTGGGTACCTTTTGGGTGGTAATGCTATTGTTCGCAGATTTGGGCGCGCGCCAGGGTTTGTTGGTGATGGGGAGGAGGTAGATAATCTACAGGCGAGTGACCAAGATGGTAACTGGTCTATGGAATGAACCTTATGAGAACGGGTTGAAGATTTGTGGCTTACAGAAATTGGTTGATAGGCGAAAAAGGGATGATATGATTGAAACATTCAAATTGCTGAGGAGTTTTTACAAGATTAATACAGAAGAAATTTTTCAGAACAGGTATGGTGGTGGGAGAACTAGGGGCCATCCATGGAAACTGAACAAGTGTGTAGTTAGCAGGAGTGTTAGAACTAGGTCTTTGCTTTGAAAGTGGTGAATGAGTGGAAGTGGTGCCGGAGTCGGTTGTGGATGCCATGAATGCGAATGAGTTCAAAGCAAAGTCTGCTAAATACTGTGCGAATGCTCAATAGTTCTTGACATGATGTTTAGGGCCTCCCTTGATGAGTCTAAGGACTCCTTGGAGTTGCCCGTAATAATAATAATAATAATAATAATAATAACAACAATAATAATTTAGAATTTGTTTAGGTATTCTGCTTCTATTCATTTTCAGTATGTGTTCTTTTCATTTTTCTTTGTTTTTTTTCATCTTTCATTTTCAAATAACTGTTTCATTTAGGGAGGTTGTAATTCCGAGTTTATTTCTGATTTCGCTGCTCTTCATTTTGTCCATTATTGTGACTCCTTCAGTTCTGCGCAGAAATTTCATTTCGGATGATTCAATTCTTTCATCTCCTTTTTTTATTGTCCAAATCTCACTGCCATAAAGTAAGGTAGGTTTAGCTACTGTACTGTAAATTCTTATTCGTGCTTTTTGTACAAATTGGGTTTTAAAGTTTTATTTATGCCTATTACTTTTAAAAGTTTGATAGCTTCGGTTCTATATCAACTTCATTTTCATATGACATTATGCATCTTAAATATTTGAATGTATTTAATTGCTCTATTATTTTGTTGTTCATTACTATTTTGCTTCTTACTCAATTAGCACCTTTGAAGGCCACGACTTTTGTTTTGTCTGTTGATATTCCCATACCATATGTTTTTATCAGATTATTTAGACTACATAATGATTTTTGTAGTTCATCTTCATTGTTTCCAAGGATTATTTGATCATCAACAAAAAGTAGAGTAGCTAATCGGCTGTTACGGTTTATCTTGAATCCTCCTTCATTAGTTATCTTCCATTCTTTTGACTTTATCTGTGTATATTATTATTATTATTATTATTATTATTTTTTTTTTTTTTTTTTTTGACACCTCCAGGGAGGGTACCTACCCTACAACTCTTTGTCTCCACCACTCAATCCACCAACTACAACGAACCGCAACTATACCAACGCCATCTACCGCCGATCACCACCACCAGTATTTGCACAGACAATCACAAACATCCATGGCCATGGCGGGATTCTAATCCGCAGCCTTTTGACTGGAGAGCGGATACGCTAACCATTTGGCCAACCAGGCCGGATATATTAAATAAAACTGGTGAGAGATAGCAACCCTGACGTACTCGTCTATTTTACTTGCATTTTAATTAACTTATTCTCCATCATAACATCTTATTATGCGTTAAAGTTATTTAGATTCATCGATTCTATAACCAGTTGGTGGAGAAGACTATTTACATATTTTCTACTAGAATAGTAAACAATGAATTTCATATATTTGTTATAATTCTCTTCACTATTTTCTTTTCATTATGGCGCATACGCATCGAACGTTT
Organism: Typopeltis vanoorti; assembly: GCF_054136105.1. Taxonomy (NCBI): domain Eukaryota; kingdom Metazoa; phylum Arthropoda; class Arachnida; order Uropygi; family Thelyphonidae; genus Typopeltis; species Typopeltis vanoorti. The sequence goes on from NC_143555.1 coordinate 137,624,616, forward strand.
GCTACCTACCTTATATATGCCCTGAATTAACTTGTGTACTTTAGTTAAATCTCATATCTATCTTAAGATAAATTCATCAGATTGCAACCGATTCTCATAATCACCATAATACAATCCCCCTCAACTCAGTGAATATTCTGTGAATACCCTCGATTTTCCTGACATCCATTAAAAACCTTGGTGAGTAAAGGGGGAGGAGTCATAATCCCATACTGGCCTGACTGAAGACTTGTATAAGGGTATCATCCTTCCTTAATCCTATAAGCGAAGCTTCTTTTAATTAATCCCTACGGTCTGCTGAACTTTACTAGTTCTCTTATCAATGTGTGATTTCTGAACATAAAATTCCTATCAGCTAAAATAATTCAATCTTTGTATTCATTAACTTTTTTTCTAAAGATTCTCCATTCATCCATGTAATATTATATTCTTATCGAATCGGATATACAGTACTTACATTTGTTCATGAATTTTAAGCCCCACTTCCCTGTCCACTCTTCCACTAACTTAACTATCTTAAGATATCCTATCTTATATTATCTTGTAAGGAACTTAGGCCATCCAAACAGTTGACTACTTTGCTTAGTATACAAGATCAGCAAAACAAAAAAATTCTCAATATTTGAATCTACGTTATTTATGAATATGATAAACAATAAGGGTCTTAACCCCGAATCCTATGATACCTCGTTTCTAACTTCCAGTCATATATCAATCAGCCAGTTTGTTACCCACTGATTAGATGACCATCAAATACTTGTGGGTACATGTCAATAGGCTTTTATGGAATGCTGGCAAAAGCTTTGCTAAAATCCAAATAAATTACATCATAACCATTACCTTGGTTTATTACCTTCGTGATCTCTTCATAAAAAAAGTAAGTAGATTTGTTGTAATCGATCATCTCCCCCCTCAAGGAAACCCCTGCTATCCTTTGCTCAATAACTGATTCCTATCAACAGTATCCAGGATACGGTTCCTAAGTAATTTTTCCATTACTTTATAAGTAACACTAAGAAAACTTACTGCTCTATAACTCCACTTTATTTGATGACCATTGTGCTTCGGTAGTTCTCATTCGAGCTGTAATTTCTCTTTTAACTGACCAGCATTCACATATTCACTTGCAAAATACATGTTAAATTCTTCTGCAACCGCATCTGGATGATTCAAAATTGTTCCAGAAGAACTGGTTATGTTTGATTTGTTTCTGTTACCTTTATTTCTGTTAATTTATTTCTTTTAAAAACTTGATTATTCAGCAGGTTTACTACGAAATGTACTTCAGGTGATAAATTTAAACATTAAATTATGCACGATAACCGTCATTATTATTCATTTTGCATTAGTTTCCCTTCTATTAAACCGTATTTTCTATTTAATACTTCTTCATTAACTCTTAATTAATACTAAACGAAGAATTGCTGTATAATGAACTCAACCAGTTTGCGCTATGAATTGTTATTCTTATTCTAAATTTAAGTATTAAGATTTTTATTATTTTTGTTATTTCTTTAATTAGGCTCTATTCTCTTTTCATTCTAATTAGCATACCACAGACTTGAACAAAAGGTTCGGAAACTTCCTTTTGTAATAAATTATTGTAAAGCAGTACCGATTTTCTTTTATACGAGAATTTAAAATATAACATAAGGGATGAAAGAAATATATATATATATATAACTTATAGAACTCATTGTAGAACTTATAAATTAATAAGATCTGGCGATGATTTGTTTCATACAAACAAATGAAAAAAAAACCCCTAAAAACCTTCAAACGCATTTTTTAAACTTTGCACTCGTCTTTATAAATTTCTACAGACAATATACTTGACATAGGGAAACACATATTACTTTCACGTCTCAACGAAATCCAAACCGGACAGAAAACATGGGAAACGACCGCAAACTGGAAAAGGTTAAGAAACTTTGGAAAAAGAAAAACGAGTTGAAATATGCGACATTGAACATTAGAAGCATAGCACATAAAGAAGAGGAATTAGATAAAATTTTAAATGACGAAAATATAGAAATTGCAGTTCTTACAGAAACAAAAAAAAACTTAAAGGAACAAAAGAAACATCTATGCAATATCATATATAATGGAGTGGATATACAAATACATGCAAAAGCTGGTGTAATGATTTGGATCCATAAATCAATTAAAGCAAAAATAACTCATTACACATTCTGGAATGGAAGAATATTAGAAGCGAGATCAAAATTAAATAAAGAAAAGTTAACAGTTGTTGGAGTGTATGCCCCTGAAGAAGGAAAAGAAGAAGAAAATGACTACTTTTACAAAGGGTTACAAGGAATATATGAAAATTTAAATAAAACGGACCATATAATTATAGCCGGAGATCTTAATGCCAGAATAGGAATGAAAAAAATTAACGATCATATACAAAAATTTGGAGAACCAATAGTAAATAAAAATGGAAAGCGACTCATTGATTATACAATATATAATAATTTAAAAATAATGAATACATTTTACAAACATAAAAATGTACATAAATATACGTGGTGTGCAAGAGGACAAAAATCAGTAATAGACTACTTTATAGCAAATGAAAAAGCAGCAAACCTCAACTCTTCCTAGACGTTAAAGTTAGAAGAGGGCTAGAAATTGACACAGATCACTATTTAGTACAGGCAGAACTAAGATTTCCATCAAACTAGCTACAAAAAATACAATAAAATAAACAAACTAAAGAAAGAAACAAGATCTAATTACAAAGTAAGACTACTAAATGATTCAAGTATAAGAAATTTATACCAACAGAGGATTAATAACTACTCAGAAAAAATACAAGAAAATGAAGACAGTGAGAAAGAATGGAATAATATAAAAGAAATTAGCGCATCAGCAGCATATGAAAGTCTAGGAATACACAAAAAATATCATAAAAATAAAAAATTACATATATGGGACAATGAAATAAAAACAATAATTGAAAATAAAAAGCTGGCTTTTAAAAGATGGTTAAGTAGCAAAAAACAAGAAGATGAAATTGAATATAAAAAAAGACGAGCAATAGGCAAAAGAGAAACAAAGGGTTACAAGGAATATAGTCGCAGAGAAAGCTGGGAAAAATTATTTGTATCATATCTAGAAAATGACATATACAAAATAAGACCCAGTGCGTACAAAATACTAAAACACATGAATGCAGATATAAAAGAAACTGCAAATATAAATTGTGAAATAGATGTAAAAGAATTCTTGGATTACTTTACAGATCTTTGGATGGATAATACTGGCATCAAAAATAATTACACTTACAAAATACCTTAAATGATATGATAACAATGAAAGAATTAAAGGACAACCTAAATAAAATAAAAAAATGGCAAATCAGCAGGAGAAGATGGGTTAAACTACGAACTGTATAAATTTGCTGGAAAAACATTTCATCAAAGATTACTAAAATTTTTAAATAAAATATATACAAATGGACAAATACCAATAGAATGGAATACAAGCATAGTAATACTTATATTTAAAAAAGGGAATAAAACAAAACCTGCTAACTACAGAGGTATTAATTTATTGAATACATGCTACAAAATACATAGCAGAATACTTAATGAAAAACTAAAAATATACAGTGAAAAAATATTATTAGAATGTCAAAATGGATTTAGAAAAGGACACTCCACAATGGATGCAGCTTTCTGTTTAAAACTACTTATAGAAAAAAGAAGAGAATTTAATTTGGAAACTCATCCTTTGTTTATAGATTACGAAAAAGCATTTGACAAAGTAAAAAAGATATATAGTGTTTGATATATTACAAAGAATAAATATACCTAATATTTTACTACATGCAATATTGAATATATATAAAAATAATGAAATAAAAAAAAAATGAAGTTGTCTGAAAATCAATCTATAAACCAAGGAGTAAAACAGGGATGCCCTCTATCTCCAACATTTAATAATATATTCATTAATGAAATATTAATACTTTGGAACACCTTAAACAATCAAGGTATAGAAATTTCCCGGAATAACAAAATAAATACGCTGTTATTTGCAGATGATCAGGTAATAATATCAGATATGGAAGACAATTTACAAAGAGCAATATATAATTTAAACATTATAGTAGAACAGTTTGGAATGAAAATTTCCATAGATAAAACTAAAACAATGGCATTTTCTGGACAAACTCCAGTTAGAAGCAAAATAGTTAATAATAATAAAACAATAGAACTTTCAGTTATCTTGGATGTGAAATATCATACGACGGAGAAAAAGACATAAAATTATAAACTTGAAAATTTTTACAGATTATAAGCCTGATAAATAGAACACTCAACCCAAATATAGTGCAAAAGGAAACACGCTTGAAAATATACAATATTTAGAAGTGCCCACATTATTATATTGCAGTGAAATTTGGGCAGTAAACAAAGAAAAAAAAACAAGTGAAATGAGATTTATGAGAAGAACTGCAAATACACATTATTAGATCAAAAAAGGAACGAACGCATTTTAAAAGAACTAAAAACAAAATCAGTAGAAGAAAAACTAAACAATTATAAACAAAAATGGATTAAACATGTAAACCGAATGGCCAACACCCGACATCCTAAACAAATAATAAAATATAAGCCAGAAGGCAAAGTAGACCACAAAAAAAAAAAAAAAAAAAAAAAAAAAAAAAAAAAATTGGATGGATTAATGAGACCGGAACAGACAAATGTGGTCTATACACGTAATTAGTGTTATGATGATGTTGATGACAGACAATATAATTTATACAGACGACAGATTATAGATTTTAAAAAAAAAAATGTATATTCTAAAGATTTCGTACGAAAATAAAGCCATAAGCATTTCGATCGAAAATGAAGCCATAAGAATACTTTTTATATATCTTTTATTAAGGCCTTAATTTTTGAACAACAGCAAAAGAAAAAAAATATATTTAATCATCTGTAACGAGTATATTCAAGATTTTCTGTTTCACCATCATTTTTGAATTTCTTTCCAAACGACTTGTTATCAGGCATTTCTTTCTGTCCGTCTCTCTCTCTCTCTCTCTCTCTCTCTCTGATATCGTTTGCTTCTCCATCTTCATTAGACAACATATTGTTACCCATGCATACCACGTGCTGTCTTCGCCGATGTGAGGTTTTGGCGCTCGTGTTGCTCTGTCACCTCTTTCAACATCGCACTGTCTGAGCGATCCGTCAGGCTGATGTGATAGCGAAACATGCAGCGCTCACAGAATGGTGTGTCACTGTCCCTCGTCCGGCAGACGAGGTCGCTGCTAGTGAGTGGGAACAATGCGTTGCAGTTAAGCCTTACGTTCGTAAACGTGCATTTAATTTTGTGCACGGTATTCCATTAAGTTGATATAAGTGACGGTATCGATTCGCGAATCTGGTTACTTGTGCATGTGTGAGAGAGAATTCTATCTGCAATTAGTAGTGTCGGTTACCGACAAGGACGATCTGCTTCGTTATGAGTAATACTGTCCTTATGAGTACCATATGTAATTAAGAACTTAAATTTGGTGTGCATTGCCGCCAATAAAATGGATAGAAGTCTTCTGTTAAAGGTATGTCTTTTTTTTTTTTTTAACCTCTTACCGGCTAATTACTTTTAATTTCGAAAAGTTCATAACATATTAACTTTAGCTATTTTAGATAACATAATTTTTCATTTTGTTACGAATAAAATAGCAAAGAAATAACCAAACGAAAAAGTTCATAACATATTAACTTTAGCTATTTTAGATAACATAATTTTTCATTTTGTTACGAAGAAAATAGCAAAGAAATGACCAAACGATAACAACTGAAATTAAACTACGGTATAGTAATTGCGTCTAAATTGAGTTAAGCTGTTTATCTAGGCATACTCGTTTTAATCGATTAACATACTTCCGTGCTCTCTCTCTCTCTAGATAACTAGATACGTTGCCTGTCTTGTCATTTAAATCTAATAAGCTTTCGTTTATTATATATATATATATATATATATATATATATATATATATTAGTTTTTTTTTTCTTTTTCATTTTTGTTGCGTAGAATAAATGTCTTCGAATTAAACCAAAAAGAAAAAAAAAAAAAAAAACAAGAAACCTTGACATTTCGTCGAAATATTCTACTGATAACTTCAAGACCTACTCCAAAAATTCGTTGTTCATATGTAGGCTTTATCTTGGTTGTTTCCGGGCATTGCGTGCCATATCTGATTTACTGTTCTAATCAATTCCCTATAGAAGTGTAACTCTTGAGGAAGGCAGACGTAAAAACGATTTTCTATGTCTCTCTTTTCCTTCACGTTTATATCAAGATCAATTTAAAGAGTTTATTATGTTTATTAACGGCGTCTAATGCTCTTCAGATATTAACCATGAATTTTGTTAGAAAAGAATATTTTGAAGTAAAGATTTCTTTCTCCCCCCTCCTTAAAAAAAAAAAAACGTTTAGGCTTAATGAAAAGACTATTGATATATATAATATGGAGAAAAAAATAGAAATATCGTATATGCGTATGAAGAAATAATGTTGGATCTAATATCCACTTTACTCGTAAGTTTACGAAGATTTTAATGTAATTATTCTTCTTGAAAACAGTGACGCTATCAATAATTTATTAGCAACTTTAATGCTGTGTAAACAAACTAAAGCATAAACAAACAGTAGTTTGTTTATGCTTTGGTATGCCTGTTACATAAGGTTATTATTTGTTTGTCCTGAAATTATCACCTTCTCCCTACGCATCGTATAAAATGAAAGTACAAAGCGTACAAGACTTAACTTGCCGATAAATATAAAAAAAAAATACACAACGTTTCAATAACAGCCATCTGTGTGCCTATAATTTCGTTATATGTAGATTTAAAAAAAATCGAAATGTATAAAAAAAACTTAAAATGCAAGTATTTGTAATTATTAAGTATAATAATTTCATAAGGCCAGTAGTTTTTATTATTATTATTATTATTATTATTATTATTATTATTATTATTATTATTATTATTATTCCTGATACCTCCTTCTTGTGTTTATTATTTATTAAATTTCACTGAGTTCAATAATATTATGTTAGGGTTAACCGTGATAGTGGAAGGAGTTCTAAGGAAAATACCAAGCCTTAATCATTTCTATCTCGTTGTGGCTATTTTGTTATAGAGGCCATATTTGATCGATGTTTAGGTGTTCTGTTATTGCATCCAAAGTTATCGAATATTTCAGAGATTATGTGTTGATATGAAGTAGAGGTGGAAATGAAGTTTGTCAGTTCACAGGCAGGAATGTGTGTTGAGTACAACTGAGATATAAAAGTCAGTTAGGACCTATTGACCTCAGCCATTACGAATTCCACCGGCACACTACCGTCTCCCTTTTGCAGACATGGAGTGGTCTGTTGAATCACTCCCGTTGCCGGTTCTCCGATGAGCCAGGCTGTTTATTGATCGGTGAGAGCACTGTACGTTACGGCTTTCAGAAGCTTCCGAGACTATGTTGTAGTTAAATGCGGGATTTAGTACGCGTGGTAGGAAGGGTGATACCGTCTGTACAGGACTTCATTTGCAGTTTCTTGTAATCATTTCGGAATGCTACTTGCGAATGATAAAAGCCATTCGCGTATTCATTCTAAGAGAATGAGGTTTCACACGTCAGTCCGTAAACATCAAAACGTATTTCTCATTATTATTATGGGTTTTTAACGTTCTCGAGGAACCATCACTTGATGGGAAATTTCCGATTAAGGACCCGAAAGTTGTGATGGTAATTACTGTCTTCATTCTAGACCACATTCACATGACCATTAACTTGTCTCATTTTGAAGGATGTTTTACAGTAAGGCAATTTTTTTTTAAATCACCAGTGAAGAACACCAATGATTTATTACCTGGAGAAATCTTTTCTTCTTTAGGATGCAGTGCATCCTAAAGAATAGGATGCGGTGCATCCTATTATTTTATATATATATATTTTTTTTTTTTTTTTTTTTGAAAAAGTGTGATTTATAGACCTTTCTTTAAGACGGGATCTTTAAGGAGCCTCTCGCATTTGCTGCTTATACTATATATCCTGAGGATGAGGCCTGTAAATTGCGATAATTTGTTATTGTTGTTCAAGGCGTTTTAGTTGTTTGTTGTTTGTGTATGTGTATTCTTGCAGTGATATTTCATTAAAAAAGATACGGAGTAGTTTTTACTTTTTTTAATATTTAAAATAAAAACATATTCTTTTAATCTGTTGTTATGTTCCATCGAGTCGTTTTCGACTCCTGGTGATTCTATGAACATTCACTCTCCATTCAGATCTGTCCCTGACCATATCTTTCAGAATTTCCAAGCGATTCCAGTTGCTTCTTTAACTCCATCCACCCATCTAATTCTTTTGTCTTCCTCTTCTCCTGCTTCCATCAACTTTAGCAAGCATCATCATCTTCTCCAGACTTTTATTTGCTCACATAATATGTCCGAAGTATGACAATTTTTGCTTGATGATCATAGCTTCGAGGGAGCAATCTGGCTTTATTCTGTCTGTCACTGATTTATTGGTTTGTTTTGCAGTCCATGGTATTCTTAGTAAGCGTCTCCAAACCCACAATTCAAATGCATCTATCTTCCTTCTTTCACTCTTTCTCAGGTCCAACTTTCACATTCATACAGTACCACAGAGAATACCATTGCTTTCACAATTCTGATTTTTGTTGCGAGACTAATATCTTTATCTTTAAAGATCTTGCTTTGTTAAAGTCATTGCTTTCTTTCCGAGTAATAATCTTCTTCTAACTTCTTCAGTACAATAACCATCTTTATCAATTCGGAATCCTAGGAACACAAAATTGTTAACTGCTTCCATTTTCTCCCCATCTACTTCAAAATCATTAAGTTCACATGTTGCAACCACTTGTGTCTTTTTTGAAATTAAGTTAAGTTTAAGACCATATATAGCACTTTCTTTAACTTTCATAATAAGTTCCTCCAAATCTTCTTTGCATTCTGCTAGCAAGTTGGTGTCATCTGCATACTTCAAATTATTAATATTTCTTCCACCAATTTTAATTCCAACTGAAGACTCCTCCAGCCCTGCCATTCTTAAAATGTATTCGCTGTACAAGTTAAAAAGGACGGAGATAAAATACATCCTTGTCGCACCGCTTTACCTATCGTGAAACACTCAGTTTCTCCCAGATCTGTTCGGACAGTAGCTTCTTTCATAACAAAGATTCCTCAGAAGGATAATGAAGGTACTCCCATTCTTTTAATTAAGCCATTTTAAATAGGTCATTCTTCGGGCATCCTGTGCGCAGGGCTGCCAAAAGAATGATTCTAGTTCGCTTCTGGGTAAGATTCTAGTCGCCGACTAGAGGAACTTTTTCTAAGTCTTTCTTCGATCGCTTCCCGGGTTAGTCGATCCCTGACACGGGCAAGCAGCTTTTTTCTCCCAGAAACTCGGGTTTTTCGTCCCGTAAACTCAAGAAAATCGATCGTAGAACTAAGTATTTTAGATAATAACATATTGTGTTAGTTAGGGATCAAGAGATGGCAACACGTCAGTCATCTCTTCATCGGATGCCACCATCATGTTGGGCCATCATGTGATAATGTTGGGCCAGCTATCTCTGATTGGCTTCCAATGAATATCGAACTTCCCCAAAGTCTCCAAAAGATAAATAGGGCTAAAACGGACGCCTAACAGAACATACGAATTTAACAGGCATAATATACGCCTCAGAGCCTTGGGTTGAATTTGCTTTAATTTCAGCCAAACTTGTTCGTGGATGTATGTTTTGTTTTATTTTCTATTGAGAATAAGAGTAAAAAAGGAATTTTGCTTTTCTCTTATTGTGTTCACCCTTTCCAGTATTGTTTAGAACTCTGTGTCAGCAAAATTTAATATTTGGTCAAAACGAATTTCTTAACGATTTTTCAGTGTAAATGTTAGTTTACCGAGTCTAGAAAGATGGACTTTATTTTTCTTGAATAGAATGCTTTATTATATTTATTTTACAAGTTCTTTCTTCGGCATAATTTTATATACATTTTGAATGCATTCTGTCAAAAACTAGCACGCGTGTCTTTTTTCATTGTTTTGTGTTCTTTGATATAAATCATTGACGTCTGAAGTGCTGCACGCGACTCAGCTCCAAGTAGTTCTTCCTGGCACATCGTTAATATTCTTCTTCTACTTTTTTTTTTTTTTCATTATATAGTACAGCATACAAACTAACAAACTAGATGCGTTCATAATGCCACATTGTTATTAGAGGTGAAAGATGGGAGGATGCAAGGAAGTTAATTTTAAGTTGAATTAATTTACTTTAACTTTGTGTGTGTGTGTGTGTGTGTGTGTGTGTGTGTGTGTGTGTGTGTGTGTGTGTGTGTGTGTGTGTGTGTGTGTGTGTGTGTGTGTGTGTGTGTTAAGTTTAACGTGCGTGCGCGCGCGCTATTGCGAACTATTTTATTTGACTTCATATTTCGTCAACAGAAAGCCTAAGGTTGGTTAGTGTTGACCAAAAGTCATACTGTACTGTCAAAAAATATATCTCTTCTAATATATACTGTATCTACAGTATATATTAGAAGGGATAGATTCTCCGACATATCTTGTTGCAAAACATCTAGCTAACTATTAAAGGATCTTACAAGATCCTTTAATAGTTAAGATTAAAGGATCCAGCAGTAACATAGTGGATAACAGTCCTTGATGAACATAACATTTTAGCAAGCTACCTAGGATCTCCTGCCACAAGATAAATTTTTAAAGAAGGGTAGGGTACTCCTTACATGATATGTGTCCTCTGGATATTTCAAATACAAAAACGCAACATATAAACAGGATTCTGGTATAGCCATGGTCTATCGTCGGTTTTAGCGAATCTTTATATGGAAACATTAAAAAAAAAAAAGGTCATAGAAGAATACATCATAAACTTAAAATATGGAAAAGGTATGTTGATAATATATTCTAACCATGGACTACCTACACTTTTGAATTTTCATTAGTACCTCAATAGCCAACATCCTAACGAAAAATTTACCTACGAGAATCTAATGATTCACTTCTATTTCAGATGTTCAACTAAAACCACTGGTAAATTAAAAGTCTATATTCCGAAAAACAGAACACATACTGTCAGATATCTACATACCTCTTCACATCATTACAGACCTCAAAAATTGGATATTATTTCTGCACTAGGAGTAAGAGTCCACCGTCTCATTACCGACAAGGATGAACTAGCTAAAGAACTTCAGCATCTAAAAACACAACAATGTCTACAGTGACCGCATTGGATCAAGTCTGCTTAACCGACACGAGGTTGGAGATATTTATAATGACGAGGAAAGCAGAGGATTCATCACTCTTCCCGGTATTAGCTCTTTTTCCATAAAACTGGTAAAAATACTTAGAGAATATAAAATTAAAACAGTATTCACCTTCTTTTATCGGGATGACATCACTACGCCTATCCGTAAAACCTTGACACGATCCATTAAAATATCCTGGTGTTTATAGGTTGTGGTGCGAATTCAGATCATCCTACAATGGATAGACAGAAAAATCCATCGAGCAACGCATTGAAGAATACATCAGAGATATTGAATACCAAAGAAGTGAAGCCTCAGTTTTATTATCACGTATAATCCCTTCAGCTGATCAACAAGACGCTTCAGCAATAAGACGCATCAAGTGTTATTGGGATAAGTCTGGACTATTACACCGTTGTTATGACATAACCGAGAGAAGAATTTGGAAATCCTTAGCAATGGCACTGGATGCAAAAACATCTAATATTAACCCAAGTATCAACTTGGAATACATCCTAGCCACCGTTAACCAAACGCGTGTACGTGAATGCAGCACAACGTGCTCAATAGTGCAACGCACAAGTAGAAATATTTTTAAAATAGTCAGACTCTTGTATATATTTGTATATATACATAGCAGTTGTCATAGCTCTTACACCTGAAGAAATCCTAGTTCTGGCGTGAAGCACTGTGTGTGTGTGTGAATAATATCATGAATGCGCCAAAACTGGATTACAGCGTTATGTGAATCGGGAAGGCTGCAACTGAGATTGCTGTTTAGATGGGCAGGGTCGAGAGCTATTTCTTTGGATTCCAAGATACGTCTTTCTAATTCATCGGAGCATTTATGGATGTTTGAAGTTGAGTTCCAGTCTATTTGATGTTGTCGTCCTTCAACATTGGTACTGGCCGAGAATAAAACGTTGCTGGATAGGGCACTAGCACGGATTCTAAGGTTACAAGGTTACAGTTTCTAGGAGTATACAAAATCATTTGCAGTTGCGGCAAACCATATTATGGCCACACAGAAAAGTCCATCTCTCTCCGCCTAGAAGAACAACAACGTGACATTTCTTATAACAGAGTCCGTGCTAGTGCCCTATCCAGCAACGTTTTATTCTCGGCCAATACCAATGTTGAAGGACGACAACATCAAATAGACTGGAACTCAACTTCAAACATCCATAAATGATCCGATGAATTAGAAAGACGTATCTTGGAATCCAAAGAAATAGCTCTCGACCCTGCCCATTTAAACAGCAATCTCAGTTAGCCTGCCCGATTCACATCGCGCTGTAATCCAGTTTTGGCGCACTCGTGATATGCTTCAAGCCAGAACTAACGCTCGGACTCAAATTCACACACAACTACTACTTGTTCTAAACTCTGTTTTTGTCTAAAATACAATATATTTTATTATATATACAATAGTTTATTATATATTATTATATATATATTTACAGCTATATCTCCTCCAGAGATTCTTATTCAAAATAAAAACATCTTGTAGCAACTTGTATAGGTAAAGTCGATAAGGCTCTGTATTACTAAAACCTTGGTATTTAGGGTCTAGCTACTCACTTCTCAGTGAGTAGCTAGACCGGTTTCAACCTCAAAAAAGGTTGAAACCGGTCTGGGTAGTGACCCCACCCATAATGTATTGCAGTATACATCTCTTAGTGAGATGTGCTTTGTATTATGGAAAATAGTAAGAATAGTGATCAGAGCTTCATCCACCCTTAGACTTGAACTACGTTCAGGCGCAAACTTAACTGTTTGCTTACTTGGGATTAGGAGTAATATATATATATATATATATATATATATATATATATATATATATATATATATATATATATATATATATATATATATATATTACTTATATATATATATTATATATATATATATATATATATATATTACTTGGCCGCACGAAGGAAGACTTGGTTTCGAGTCTAGTCGGCGACTAGAGGAAATTTTTCTAGTCCTTTTTTCGACTGGTTCCCGAGTTAGTCGATCTCTGGCACGGGCAAGCGGGTTTTTCCTCCCGTAAACTCAAAAAAATCGACCGTAGACCCCACATAATTGTCCCTAATTATAACAATTGTCCCTAATAATTGTTATAATTAGGGACAATTATAACAATCGTTATAATTGTCCCTAACTATAATTAGGGACAATTATAACGGTCCCTAACCCTAACACATTAAATATATTATGTTAGGGTTAGGGACCACGAGATGGCGGCACATTTGAGCCGTCTCTCTTCACTGTGTACCGCTTAATTAGTGATAGCCTTGGGCCATCTATCTCTGATTGGTACCAGTGGAGATTGAACTGCCCACCTAGTCTCCAAAAGTTAGATAGGGCTAAATGGCCTCGTCTACTCCCGTATACGGGAATAAAAAGGCGTTAGCTGATTTTTTTTTTATATATATTAGGGTACATTATTAAGTTAAGTTTGCGCCTGAACATAGTTCAAATCTAAAGGTGGTGCAACACCAGGGCAACTCATTGTAAAGGTGGATAAAGCTCTGATCACTATTCTTAGTATTTTCCATAATGTAAAGCACATCTCACTAAGAGATGTATACTGCAATGCATTATGGGTGGGGTCACTACCCAGACCGGTTTCAACGTTTTTTGAGGTCTTCTCGATGAGTAGCTAGACCCTTAATATCAAGGTTTTAGTAATACAGAGCCTTATCAACTTTACCTATACAAGTTGCTACAAGGTGTTTTTATTTTAAATAAGAATCTTAGGAGGAGATATAGATGTAAATAAGTTTTTTTAACTTGGATAATGTAAAAAATAAGTTAAAAAAAACTTATTTACATCTATATCTCCTCCAGAGATTCTTATTCAAAATAAAAACACCTTGTAGCAACTTTTATAGGTAAAGTTGATAAGGCTCTGTATTACTAAAACCTTGGTATTTAGGGTCTAGCTACTCACTGAGGAGACCTCAAAAAAGGTTGAAACCGGTGTGTGTGTGGGGGGGGGGTTATTATGAGTTCGCTCTCTTAAGGTTTTTGCCTTAAGGGAGCAATTTGAGTCTCCGGGGAAAGTGTTTTCGGCGCTGCCCGGTGAGGGGATTTGTCGATGAATGCTTTTCTTCGGAATATGAGCGGTTCTACTCGGTGGTGGTGGTGGGTAGAAGGCCATCGCTGAGTGGAGCCAACGCTGAGATGGACGGTCTTTCGCCCACTATTGAGTGGTCTAGGGATCGTCCGAATTTTTAGAGCCGACTTTACTTACACATAAGGTTGAAACCGGTGTGGGTAGTGATCCCACCCATAATGTATTGCGGTATACATCTCTTAGTGAGACGTGCTTTACATTATGGAAAATACTAAGAATAGTGATCAGATCTTTACCCACCTTTACAATGAGTTGCCCTAGTGTTGCATCACCTTTAGACTTGAACTACGTTCAGGCGCAAACTTAACTGTTTGCTTACTTGGGATTTGGAGTAAAATAACCAAGTTTATAAATTTACTTGGTAACCCTAATATACATTACCCAAGTTAAAAAAACTTATATATATATATATATATATATATATATATAGGTGTTTCGAGGTATTCTGGACCAACTAGACCGAATAATGACTCGGAGGTCAGTGACCAAATGAGGCAATGGTGTCGACTGCCGGATGCTGCGTTCCACATAATCCAACAAATCTTGATGTTTTTCAAATCAGGAAAATTAGGCAGCTAAAGGAGCACACAGAATGCTTGGGTATACTTTTAGAACCATTCTTGTACACAGTGCGAGGTTTGTGAAGGGGCGTTTTCTCTTTCGAAGAGTCTAGATCCACTAGGCAGCATTGTTCCCTATCATGGTAACGATTCTGATCCACCAGGCAGGATTGTTACCATGTAGGGTAACATATACATACCCTGGTCCGAATACCAGCACAGAATCCTGACATTACACAACATATAGATAAAAAAATGAACTACTCGAAAAGATTTCTTCAACACAGCTTACCTAATTTTGAAACTTGACCAAGTCCGCTTTCATCATTAGTCCTCAATGTTGCACTTTTATTTTTAATATTTCACGCAAGGAAATGTTGCTCATCCAACATTAAATTAATACTAAATTAGTACCGTGTGAAGTAATAATATTCTCTTAGATAATAATCTAAGAGAATATTATCTAAGAGAAAAAATTTATTTATTCTCTTTTTATACAGCTGTAGATTTTCATCGGAGAGAAAATACATTGATTTAGTTGAAATTACTGCCGAAGCAACTAGGACTATGAAACCAGTAAACAAGAAGGGAAAACAGAAGAGGGTTTGAAGCTGGAATACGTGATTAAATAAAAATGATTGATACCATTTTCACTGGTCAGCGTCCATAGTAATACTTACCTTTAGAAAACGCTGAAACAAGACTGTGTTTATACAGAGATTGGAGTGAAACTGTACTAATAGGGATCTAACAGTTAGATCCCTATTAGTACACTTTAGATCCCTATTAGTACAAATCTAACAGATTTGACCAGTTTCCTCTGCTCAAACATCCAAGCTTGAGCCTTGCATTACTCAAGCTTGGATGTTTGAGCAGAAGAAACTGGTCAACCACTTACAAAGAATTTGAGATTTGCCTTGCATTGCTCAAGCTTGGATTAAAGGAAACTGACCGCTCGCTAGAAAGTATAAAACAGGACGATAATTTGAGGAGTCTAAACGACTTGGAAATGTCAGAAATAACTACATGAGTTTCTCCGGACTGTTCCTGGACACATATCAAGAGGTGAATGACGTAGAAAAGGTCTCCGAAAGATCGAGGCTGATAGAATTCATATATAATTAATGCTAGTGGTTACTAATTAACTGAGATTTAGGTTAGGGAATGCGTTTCCTGTTGATAACCCTCTCCATTATTTTAGACGAATTTTTAAAGTGATATTGGATATAAAAGTTCCAAAAAAACCACGATAATAGGTTTTTTTTCCCTGAAATTTTATTTTTCCTTTTGATTGGATATATGTAGAAATTCTAACTACAGTGTGGATGAAAAAAAAAAATTAGACTTCACAGATATATCGATTTTGAGGTACACTTTGGAGTACACAATTCGGTTGTAGTTGATTGTCAAGAACTAAAGATGACTTACTCGCTTTCCTGAGTGTGTATTTTTTCCCTGTAACTCGAGTGTTTCTTCTGCAAGCCAGGCTCGTGAACACACGTCTACCGATACGATACTTGCCACTGTCAGCTGGTACAGTGATTGACAGTCAGTACTAACATGTCGGTCTCAACAAGAATTAGTAAAAGGCGAAAGAAGGAGAAAATTTATTAAGTGTATTTTCTTCTTATCCAAAAAAGTCTAGTTGTCTGTCAGTTGTTATGGAGTTTTATTACCTCTTGATCTCGCGTTGATTGTGCCTG
The DNA here is from genome assembly GCF_054136105.1 of Typopeltis vanoorti. NCBI lineage: Eukaryota > Metazoa > Arthropoda > Arachnida > Uropygi > Thelyphonidae > Typopeltis > Typopeltis vanoorti. Next base: position 137,641,327 of record NC_143555.1, read on the forward strand.
TGCAACAGCGTGTTTAAGGAAGGTCTACCTGTTTGAGGAAATGGGGGGGGGGGGGGAATATCCCGCCACCGAACCGAAACTATGCTTAGAACCTCATGAATTTTCTCCCATTATTGGATCAAATCAGAACTTAGAATTGCGAGGTCCACGACAAAGTGTTATCTACACACACACACACACACACACACACACACACACACACACACACACACACACACACACACACACACACACACACACACACACACACACACAGTCTCTTCTCCTGTTTCCACATCAGTCTCTGTTATATATGTCACAACATTAACCTCACTTGGATGACAAACCCTTGTAAAGTGGTAACTCAGTAACTCGACTATTTTATGTGCTTGTCATCTCGTGAACATCAGCACTCATTAAGGTTATTCTTCCATAGTTATTTTTCTTTTTACTTGCCACTTAACGAAAGAACTCTTTGGGATTTCCTTTCTCCTGCTCGGCTAGTTTCTTCTTGTAATCTGATCTTTCTTACCATGCTGATCACCTTTCTTGTCTTGCCCTTGTACTGTTCATGAGCTTGCTGGTCACCTTTCTCCTTATATATCCTCCACAACAATTTATTTTTTGCAGCTCCTGCTTAATGATATTACTCATCCATCTAACTCCCACCTGATTTATCCCCCCTTACCTTAGGTATACAATTTAATATTGCTTCCTTTAGATGCCCCTTAACTATCTCCATGCATTACTAACATAATTCCTTTGCATAGCTTCAAGCTGCCTCCAAAGCTTGTCATAATCACCTGTCTTGTAGTTCCACATATACCCCTTCTTGACAGAATATTCCTCATGTTTTGCAATCTCCCAAGTCAAGACCGCATGGTCACTTTCACCAATCGGAGGTAATGTGGCCACCATGGTTGTGGATAGCTCTTGTGATCCTATGACCAGTTCCAATACTTTCACATCCCGAATGCTGACATGTTGCCTGAAGTAGTTATCTCTCAGATAATTTCTTCCACTCTATATCTCCATAGTTGAAATCCCCCATAATAATCTCTCGACCTGCACTCATTAATTATTAATGAATTAATTATTATTTATTACTACTTGATTAATTAATTAATCCGTATTAATTTGCTGATGCATGTCTTCCAGATCATCCCTGGAACCCCCTGGACTATAGCAGCAACCAACCGTATATTTTGTCTTATTGACCTTGATCTCACACCAGGCTTCTTCAAATGAACAGCCACCCTCCCTCCAATTTCCTATTGTTTTGGCTAGAATTCATCTACTACCATCAGCAGCGCCCCTCTCCCCATCCTGTTTTCTCTATCATCCCTGAAAATACTAAACTCTTCAGATTCTTCACAATATATATCCTTTGTAGCGAGAACTTAACAACGTTATAAAATGCAAAGTACAGAAATTATATGATAATCACTCATAATCTGAAAATATTCTATTTTTGTCCTCCAGGTGGCACCACATTCTTAACTTCATGACTGATGGTATGAAATTCTTTGCATACCGTCAGTTAATTAAAAATACACTACTATGAAGAAGAATGATCTCTAAACATGTACCCATTTACTCTCGCTATGAAAAATTCAAAACGGTACACAAAATCTGAAACATTGTTAAGGCCATGATTAATAATGAAGATCTGAAAGTTTATGGAGCTACCCCATGAAGTAAAGATTAATCAAGATAGCTTGAAGTGTATCAAAACACAATACGGAAAAAATTATTCTTGTAAAAGTCCTCGCACGAAGCGAAATAGCAAATATTGAAAGCCATTGATTCGATGAGTATGAAGCCTGCACTTATGAATTCCAATTTGCCAAAAAAAGAGGCGAATCTTTCTTACATTAGCTATAAATTTAATCATCATCCGAATATAAGGGAAGCAATATTATTAATAATCTTAATATGCTTTCAATAGCTAATCAGCTGTTCTTCTTTTCAGAACAAACTTAAACTTGTATTTCGACTTAGAAGGAATTGCTGTATGAATATAAAAATTTGACTAACTCATTACAAGTAGTTACAATTTCATGCACTTCAGATTTCATGTTAGGTGAAAAGTTCTTCGTAGTATTCTTCTTGGTTTTTTCAACCAGAGGGCGTCATTGTTGCTACCTACGTTAAAAACTTGGACAGAATATCTACGTGAAGCGACAAATAAAAAGAACCAGATTTGTCGTAATAATTATATTAAATGTGTTAATAAATGATAAAAATTAAAAAAAAAACAACGTTTTTTTTTAAGTCATGGTCTTTTTAACTTAGGATAAAATGCACAGACGTTATCCCTTTAAAATAAGCGTTTCCCAAACTTTATACTATATGGGAATCGGCTTATAGGCTTATGTTTCCTGAAGACTGGTATCTATTTTTTATTTTTATTTTTAAAGAACCATTTCATGTCGCGGATCAGTATAATGATTTATTGTAATCTATCACGTATGTATGTATATACGAGTATGTAGTTTTGCTGAATTAAGTAAGATCTGTAATAGCAGATAAAAATATCTTATATTTTTAATGGTACCTGATATCGTCAAGGAACTAAGAATGTATTTCCATGTGTGTATTATTATTATTATTATTTTTTTTTTTTTCATATTGATCCCCCATGCGAGAGGTAGAAGAACCCTCATCCCTCTCCCCCTACATCATCGATGTGTGTGTGTGTGGGTGGGGGGGGGGAGGTTCAGGTGAGGGTTGGGAAAGAAAAGGGTTATTGATATATTTTTTTAACAGTTAGGGAATATTTCACCTAGAAGACTGCTCAGGTGGACATTTCATTAAATGAACATGCAATAGTTACAAATTTTCATGAATTTAATATTTTTTAACATCATTTATAGTTTAATTTTTTTTTATCAACAGTCCACATGAAGTACTGGAATTTTTAAATTGTACTCAGGACTGTAGTTTTCTTCCAAGGATCGGTAGTGGACCTCTTCATGATGTGTTTTCCAACAATTTCAACCTATAGTTCTTTAAGAAAAATGTCAGTAGGTTTCTTCTTTCTCACCCGTTATCTACACCTCACACAGGGCACTGATGTGCTATGGTTTCTTGTATCTCTCGTATGTATGATAAATATTAAAAAAATTAATTTTATCTGCCATAAGCTATATGAACATATTAGTAATTATTCATATCCCAACACAGTGGAGAACTGTTCGAAATGGTCGAACAACAATACGGAAGATTTTCATAGAGACTTCGTCTGACTGCAAGAAAAAGAGAGTAGGAGGAAGAATATAATAAATGGAACTTATATTAAATATGCTCCTTCTACACCCTCAAATGATATGCAGAATTTAAGAGCGTTGCATTCATCTGTAAAAAATTTAATTTGAATATTGTCGTTGTTCAAGTGCTGCACAAATATCAACATATTTAATTGACCAAAATGATGGAAGATAGGCATTAGGTCGATGATTATTTGCTATGCAATAAAAACAGTAAGTAGATTATTGTGGGTGTCTTACAGTTATCGTATATCAATAGCGTTCTTTATTCCATGGTAGAAATGATTAGGACACGGTTCTACAGCCTTTATTTTTATTTTTTAAATGTGTATATAAACCCTTCACACGAGAGGTTGCATAACCTGTAATTCAATAAGCCGTATGTGTATATATGTAAAATAAACTTATGGATTTGTTTTCAAGAGTTGGAGATTGTGGTTGTGGGAAACTTTAGGGCAAAGGCTGGTCCATAGAACAGAGACAGTTGAATGAAAGAGGAAGAGAGGAAATAGATTGGGTGCGTTTAAAGTTAGACTGCAACAGGCTGTTGGGCAGTTGCTGGTCGTGTTTTAAAAGACTTGGTGGAAAGCAGAGGAATAATGGTTGCCTGTTCGATGGGATAGCGTTCCGATGAAGACCTATAGAAAAGATAGGACTGAAACGGACGCGCGCGCGCGTGTGTGTGTGTGTGTGTGTGTGTGTGATCATTGATCAGCTGGACTCGTTCACGTCTGTGAAAGAGTTCATCTGATTTTGAAATCAGAAATATCCGAACCTGAGAATACGATTTTTATGTTTGGGGTAGTGCACCAGGGACCTTCCTAAAAATGAAAAGCTTATTCTAAGGTTGATGGATTTTGATTTTTACACGAGCAGTAGATAGTTGGATGAAAACTAGAGCCTTATGCAGAAGAGGATGCCGAATTTTTTACAGACTAAAGAGACAATAAGTGTGCGATATGTTTGTTCCAGGAAGACATTGAGGTAAATTTCAGTCCAAGAGCAGACAAATCTGATCCTGTCTTGGAATTTGTGCATTATCAAGGGAATGGAAGGTGAATGAAGATCGCATTTGTGTGATAAAAGGTAAGACTATGTTTTGGTAGCATTGAAGATAACTAGATTATCTTCTTAGAAGGAAGAAGATAATAATGTGTATTTAGATCTTTACGTTTCGGATGTTTGGGCAGCACTGCGAGGTTTGTACAAATAGGAGGAAAGGAATGTACTATCATCAGCAAAACTGGATAGGATTGGTCAGCGACAGAAAGTCTTATTCCATGGAACATTCTTGTATTCATGGGGAAGCCGAAGAGAGGAAACCACCCACCACGACTCGTACTGATTGACCATTTCTTATAGCCCGAACAAAGCGAAATGCTGTTTTGTATTTTATTTGCGGAGTCAGGATTTTCCATCATAAATATAGCAATTAGTAACATGTTTATTTTGTACTTTGCTATTGACCGATTGGGTTACTGGACTATTTTGAGTTATGAACGAATTATATAAAGCTATATTGCTGGCGTATGTTTGTTAATTGTGTGTGTTCCGCTGGCTTTTTCTGTTTTGCAGGATGAAAAAACTCTGTTTTCAGGAAAGAAACACTCCATATATATACTGTATATATATATATATATTTTATTTTATTTTATTTTATTTTTTTAACCAAATAAGTTTATATATATATACACAAAAGGCTAACCTTTATCCTAAAAAATAATGGTTATAAAAGCAAGAATACTTGGCAGCTCGCAGGCGTTAAGTACCACGGATTATATTATTATTATTATTATTTTATATTAATTCAAATTAATCAGAAATGTTTCGGTTTTGTTTATTTTTTTAACCAAATAAGTTTTAAAAAACATAAGAACATCCACAAATATATTACAATGTTAAAACATTTCTTTTATACCCGCAGGTTTCATAAAATTGAAACGGGGTTATTTATTTCAGCCGAGATAAATGAATCATTTCCTCTTAATTTATGAGATGGAACGCAGTTATCGATTTACGAGTGATAAATTGCAAATGCAGTTGATACATTCATCACAATATTAATTTCCCATGTTATTATCTGCGCAAAATACTTTCCATTATGTCACTTTTATTGCAGTTGTTATAATACGATAAAGAGTTATCTGCCTGTAATTCCCGTTTGATAAGGGTTCGTAGTTATTCAAATGATGATGTCAGCCGTTATCTTCATAAGAATCAGATAATGAAGGTGATCAAGTCAAAAGCGATTTGTACAGTCAGTGGCAATAGGTGCATGGATTAAGTATCCTTAATTTATTTTACAGTTTTCGTACTGTTCTTTAATACTCATTTTTTTTTTAAAGAAGAACGGATTATTAAAACCAAAGATGTTTGATCTCTTACTGGATATGGAATTTTTGCAGCAGGTAAGGATGCGATAGGCTTTTACTGATCAAAACTAAAAGCAAGTTTTATATGAAGAAGGATGTAGCCTTTTTCTTTTTTACTAAAATATAATTAATCTAAAAAAAGGATTGAGCTTCAATGTCTATATGTGCAAAGCATGAGTTAAAGGCCTTTGATTTTTTCTTTCCATTCAATAACGAAAATTAAAAGAACTTTTAACGTTTAAATTTTAACCTATGTATCTAAAATAAAATTGCAGTTATGAAAATGATCTTTGAAAAACGCTCTCTGTTTATCTGTGTCTAGTATTTTCTTCTATCAATGACTCTAACATGCACTTAAGCGCCAATGGCCTTCCCAAGTATTCTTGGATTTCCTTGACCGGCTAACTCACCTCTACTTGAAAAGCTCTAATGAAAGTTCTTCGCTTCCTAGACAGGAATGTCGTGTCGTGCACCCCGCGGTACAAAATTCACTTTCAAATCATACGGTCAATTTGACCGTATGATTGTATTTTTATTGATATATGAAAGTTTTAAGAGCGCATCAGCGCTCGTCTTAATTGGTCCAATGCAATTAATTGTAGGATAACTTTGAATACTTTAATTTAGCATTTAATATAATTTTAAATATGGAAAGCATAAAGGTCAAAAGAACAACAGCTATGCTTCACGAGCGCCGTTTAGAGAAGCACAAATGGTTTACGCTTCGTGCTGAGATTAGATTATCATTGGCAAATACTAGAGTGGGAGACGGATAATTTTAACTTTGATACGATTTCTAAATACAGCCATACAATAGGCACAGAAATTGGAAAAAGTAATCACTTGGAAAATTATCGTTTTTCCGAATTAAACCAAACAAATGCTGAAATAACTCGTTTTACTTATTTATACTCAAGTTCTAACTTTCTTCGACTATAATCACAATAGGCGAAATTGTGACAAAAAAACGAGACATTTAGTAGATCATCAACACTGTTTCCCATTATAAATATGAGCAAAAAAGTTATAAATTATTTATAGAAAATTATATATAAAAACAAGGGTAGTGGTCCCTTGCCTTTAATACATAGCATCACACATCCCCTCCAGGAGATGTGCTTTGCATTAAGGGTAAATATTAAGAATAGCGATCAGAGCTTATTCCACCTTTACCACGAGTTGCCTTGACTTGCACTACGTGTGGGGTCACCTAGACTTGCAATACTTGCAGGCGCAAACTTGACTTACTTGTTTGTTTGCTTACTTGGGAAATGGAGTAAAACCAGGTTTAAAATAGCTTGATATCTTTAACATTTATTATACCCAAGATAAAATACTTTCTACATTTATATCTCCTCCTGAGATTTTTATTTAATAAGGTTAAAACACCTTATGGTAACTTGTTCTGGTAAAATACTTATAAGCTCTGTATTACTAAAATCTCGGTATTTCTAGCCTGGCTCCCAGTGAATTTGGTCTAGCTACTCAATGATGAGATCTCAATGAAGATCGAAACCGGTGGGGGGCTGGCTCTGAGAGGCTCTGCTTGGGGATAGGTTTTTGCCTGTCTCTGAGTGGGGCCACCGCTGAGATTATGGCTCTGCTTGGTGGTGGGGGTGAGCCTGCCACTGGGTAGAGCCAATACTGAGAAGTTCTTCTCGGTGACGGGGTGAGCCTGTCATTGAGTGGAACAACGCAGAGTTGGGCGATCTTTCGGGATCGTCTTATTTTTAGAGCCCGTTTTACTTTTACATTCAATAAAGATCGAAACCGGTCTGGGTAGTTGCCCCTTGCCTTTAATACATAGCATTATACATCTCCTCCAGGAGATGTGCTTTGTATTAAGGGTAAATATTAAGAATAGTGATCAGAGCTTATCCACCTTTACCACGAGTTGCCTTGACTTGCACTACGTGTGGGGTCACCTAGACTTGCAATACTTGTAGGCGCAAACTTGACTTACTTGTCTGTTTGCTTACTTGGGAAAATGAGTAAAACCAGGTTTAAAACAGCTTGGTATCTTTAACATATAAAAACTTGTCTTTATCGGTGTGCTAAACATGTGAGTTCACACTTCACGCATGCAAAACAGATGAAACTCAGAAAACAAAAACAGCAACTCATTACAAATGACAACATTCAATCGGATTAGTTGAGATAATAACTAGTCACAGCCACTGATTTCAGGGTGCTTTTGCCTCAGCGCACACATTGCCTTGCTATCTAGCCCTGGTGTGCGGTCACAAATAAGACACCTTTGATCCCTAGAACGCTAAGAATTTGACACTCTGTGCCATCTTTACGTCTGTCCAAGGGCTCAAAGGTGTACATAGTTGTGACCGCACAGCAGGGCTAATAAATTAACCCGAGTGTGATGCAATGTTTTACGCGTCGAAAAGTGTTCCTCTTCATGAAGCATTAGTATATTGTGTTTAATTTTAGGAATCATGCGTGATTCTTCCTAAATATATATATATATATATATATATATATATATATATCCGTTTAAAATATTTTCTTCTTAAATTGTAGTAATATAGTATCTTTAAATGTTTCATTTTATAAGATTACAATTACAGTATGATAATGAGCCTTCATAAGGAAGGGGATGAAGGAGTTCTCATAATAATCGCCTCTTAAGGGATTAGTTTATTTAAATAAAATATCACTCAACAATACCAGGTAGTTGGATCAGAACGTTTTAACTCACATGAATTATCCTTATGATCTCAAGCTATCTTTGTGAGGGTCAAGATTCCGAAAAGATATCGATTACGGGTACCTACCTGAATCCGGGTAACTATTCAGCCATCTGGTAACTAAGTTACCATGTTATAGCTAGTCGATTTTTGAAACCAATTATATAAATAATAGGAGGTAACTCTCTCTCTCTCTCTCTCTCTCTCTCTCTCTCTCCTTGAGCTGACTTACACTTTCAGCTTTATCTGTCAGAAATGCTTACATCACATCCGAAGTCAACGGAATAACATAGTGTCCTCTTCCATTAAAACACAGCATCTCACTACAGCTGTTCCAGATATATAAATCCCAACCTTAGAATACTGTTCTTACCTTTGACGTGGTTTATCAAAAACTTCCCTAAGGCTTGATGCTATCCGAAAGAGGCTGTGTTCGGTGGCAGGCTGGTGGGCTCTACTCAACTGAACTACCCTCCTCAACATTATTCCTGTTTATTTCTTTAGGGGAGAACGAGAAGCTGCTGCTCAGTTATCATATTAACTTATCGCTGTTCTTTGGAACTGCCTTCCTCAAACTGTTTTTCAAGGAGTACCATCTTCAATTGTTCAAGAAACAGCAACAGTTGTTTTTGTTTCCTCTTAAACATTAACCCACAAACGCACTGATGTGTAAGACCGACCATCAAAATTTTGTTGTGGGGGTTGATATATAAAATTAGAAATAAATTCTTAAGTTTCTTTCTGTCACTGTTCTTTGTAGCAATTTGTACCATCTGGATACATTGTAATGGCTCAGTCGATTCCTGAGTATAACTCTTTCTTTGATTAGACTTTGGAAGGTCTACCGTTTCGCAATTTAAGACTGTACGTTATGATTAAAATATGGTCTTCACGAGTAAGTTATTGCGCATGTTAGACAAATCTATTTCCGAGTCACCTTTTTCATCAACTTATGCTGTACAAAATACTACTCGGAAAATATTTTACGATTCCATTTTGTCCTTCCTTTCTCGGAATTGAAAAAAAAAAAAAAAATCCTATCTCTTTCTATGCTCACTATTTGTAATTATACTTTTCATCAAAAGCAAGCCCGTCTCGAAAGACGCAACGAAATACGTATATTTGTCGTCTTGTGTAACTGCGTCTAGAAACGGCTTTGAAGGCTTTCATAGCATTTCCGTAGGATCTTCTGCCCGACTGGGTTATGTGTAATGCATGACTAAGCGTTCACCATCCCACCCCCTCGCCCTTTCCTTTTTCTTTCAGAAAAGATGTACGAATGTATTCTATTGTATCGTCTTACACAAACACATCCAGTCTCCTGTAAACTATTCATATCGTGGGACTTTGGCAGGTGGATTCTTAGCAAACTTTTTTAGGATAAAAATGCTATCGATTTCGTGTAGGGTCGTTTTTTGAAACTATAGAACACGTTGTGACATTTCTACTGGTGTCGCCACATTATGACTGCGATCCAGGACTTCGAGAGCTAACACAGTCAATGGGGAATATATTTTGTCTTTCCTTGAATTCGTCCTCTAATAGTTTCATGCACAGACGAAAAGTGAAACATCACAAGAGGTGTTTGCAGACTGCAGCAATATAATAACAGTTGCAAACAATATTTTAGTTATTAGACATATGAAGAGCCAAAGGCTTCAATTCGGCGACATATAACTTGTTTAAATTAAGGGATATATATCCCATCCGAATTGAAGCCTTTGGCTTTTCATATGTCTAATAACTTATTAGGACACCTCTTGGCAATACTCATAGATCGGGTAGTAAGTTCTGTTCGCTACAAACTTGATATTAACTAGGTCTACCTACTCACTGATGAGACCTCAATAAAGGTTGAAACCGGTCTGGGTAGTGACCTTCTCTCATAATGTGAACAGTAATACAGCTTCTAGGAGCTAAGTTCACATTATGGGTAAATATCAAGAATAGTGATCGGAGCTTGCTCCACCTTAGACATGAGTTGCCTCAGCTTGCACTACCTTAAGGGTCAGTTGCTGCACTATCCAGGTATTTGCTTACGCTTGGAATCGCCGAACTTATATATAGTTTCTACTATATTCGGCATGAAACTCTTTGAGTTTCTTATTCGGCTAAGAAACAATATGGGATATATTCGGCTAAGAAACAATATGGGATATATATCCCTTAACTTAAACAATATTTTAGTTATTTCTTCCATTTACCACGATAGTATATTTTGGTCTGGTTGAATTCTACTGTTCAAACATGCCATTAAGAAAGAGATGGATAGATAGGAGAGAGAGAGAGAGAGAGACTTGAGGACAGACCTTCCTCTCCCCATTCGTATTTTTCATTTATTTTTGCATGAAAAGCTGGACCTAAGTAATACCAGTTGAACCACGTGAATGGGAATACCAGTCAGACGACATTTACTCGGAAAATTTGAATGCATGCGCGAAACAAACTTTGAGAATCAGTAAAAAATCATTTCAACAGAAACAAGAAAGCACACCAAAAGACTTGAGGTCCGATCTGCATGGCACACATGACTACTCTTTCTTTGAAAGGGTTATCGTTAGCGTTCACTAATTAGACTATGCCAATGGTATGTACACTATATGGAAAAATTTTACGGACGTCTCAGTCTTTCTAAAATATTTTATTTTTACAAATTTCGATACACCCATCATTAGCCGCGATTACAATGTCATTCTCATGGAAACACTTGCCACTAAAGTTTGATAAATAGATGGTGATGTTTCGTACGTCCACCAAAATGGTAATCCGTTTCTGTAATGAAATTGGACGTATTGGTCTCGTCGTTATCTGAAATTCTCTCTCTCTCTCTCTTCACAGTAGTACTCAATAGGGTTCAGATTGCACTCCATTTCCATAAACCTTGTAGTCTGACACTGATTATCAGCGTAATGAATTATGTAGTTTTTATGATAACACATAATTGTTCACAAAATCAATATAATAGTATTTTTCCAGGTACTATGACAAGGATTCATAGTGGAAACGAAGAAAAATGACTCCATACATCATAGTCTTCTACACTTAATATACGGTACGATGAGCAGTGATAAATAACCTTCCCCTAGCAGCTGGTGTGCTCGAACATGTATGCTATGGAGTGTTTCATTACTCCATATCATAGCTTTCCAGCAATCTATGGTTCAACCCAGGCCTACTCTGAAATACGTAGATCATATCTGTGCATTGCTGGGCGCGTACACAACAGCCCTTCTATGGAAATTGAAGCTACACACTGGCTCCAACATTAACAGCTGCGGTATTACTGAACTTTTGGTTGAGAGACTCTACCAGTGCACGACAGGAAGAATGCACAGTTCCTTTTAGAACTCTCCTATCTATTTTGAGCTTATGTGATTTATATGATTCTTCATACAAATATTTAAACGCGTAGTGTCTCTTTATCAATCATTTACAGATGTTATCGAAATAATCGGTACTATTATCATCTTCTTGGTATTTGTGCAGCGAAGAAAAAAAAAAAAGACCAAGTCTCAGATTTCAACACTCTAGCCTTACCTCTGTACCAAAGAACATTAAAGTTTCATTCATCTGACTATCTACTAAGATGAATAATCAAAGTCCTGTCTTCTATCTCGAACTTTTCTTGAACTAGCTTTCCTATACTGTAAGTCTCTATATTTGAGGATGCAGAGGCTTTCAGGAACATGCTAAAGCGGTAATTTCATATGTCTACAGAATATACCGTTAACTTCCTCATGTTGATGGAGAAGTTAACGGTATATTTTTGAAATATGTATGTCTTAAGTTAATCGAATTTCTGAGACTTTCGAGAAAGTCTCAGATATTAAAATAGATAAATAGGATGGGTTGTGTGCGATAACAACTGCTATTAAGACGATTAAGTTGGTGTGTTATGTCTGTTAATTCTGTATTCTTTTCGTTGATTTGCCCTTTAATGTGATGAAAAACCCTGGGAAGGGAGAAAAATCCTACCATCTTTGTATGAGACAGGCTAACTCATCTTTAGTTGAAAAGCCTTTATAAACATTATCGCATCCTGGGTGGGATTCGAACTGAGTTTCCAACCGAAAAAGACATTTTAGTCGGAAACAGCAATGCACTTTTTCTGAAATTGCCTTAGTTTATAACCAATCCACCACAAACAGAAGTCTGAGTAATTTGATACAGATATTTCGCGTTAATTACTTAACACTAGATACTACATAATACAGTTAACTTCCCAAATCTTCCTGGTATTTATTTCACTGTACTTGAAAATGATTTTCCTAGTGAAAGTATATTTTGTATTTGTAATTTTACATATTGTTTCCATTAGACGGATTATTCTGAAATGCATTAAGATAAAATTCGACAGTTTATATTTCATTCGGCCGACCTGATTGGTCGAGTGGAGGGTGTCTCTGCTCTCCAACCAGTAGGTTATGGGTTAGAATTAATTCCACTGTAGCATAGATGTTTGTGAAAGTAGATGGAGGTAAATGATTTTCGTAGCCCAATGTGTGATGCTACCAACCTTCTTATTGGAGACTTTACGTAGCTTGAAAAAGTTTCGTGTTGAGTCTCTAGAAGGTTTTTGGATTATCTAACCCTTAGTTCAGTTACGGCCTTGATGTATGCCAAATGTTGATTTTCTCTGGTTGCGGAGGAACAACTTTATCCTCACTGCATTTGAAACTTTCTTCACACTTCAGACTCATCTCTAAAACTCCATATAAAGTCCTACGGTCCACATGTGCTTTCATTGCACTGCAAAATCTGGCATGTCATTAATACTTTTCTGGGAGTTCGTGAGCGCAATGAACGTAGACAATAACTTGTCAAGCAGTGAAGGAATATTGTATAGTTTGGTCTGTGAAATGTTTTTCAATAAATTATACAGCTTTACTTGGGATTTAGTCACATGTAGTCACTTGTACTTGTCAAATTCTACTGTTCAGTTTGTATGATCCAACGTGATGGATTATAGCAGTTTCATTCGCGAAAACAACAAACAGAAATATCGACCATCGAAAATTCAACTTCGTATAATTTCAAAATTTATTCTATATAAACATTTAGAAAATGCTAGTATTGTCTGCATGCTATTGAATACTCTACAATGTAATTATTTTCGTTTAAACTCTCCTGTTTTCATACTGTTGTATGAACAATTTTTTTCATGATCACACCATGATTATGGGAAAATGATTTCAAATTATGATATTTTGCTTTCTTTTCTTTCTTTTCTTTTCTTTTTTTTTTTTTTTCACCATTTGACCATTTAATGCCAGAATTTGATGAAAGTAAAATTTTAATTAAACGAGTAAAATTTTTGATTAAAATGAAATATAGCCCATCTTTTTAAACTGGTGTGTCATCCCGGTTATGGCATGTAGATCAGAAATAACCAAACAAATAATGGACAGATTGAGAAAATATTTAGCATGGAGAGAGAGAAAAAGAGAGAGACATATTACACTGCAAGGCATAATAAAGAATGAAGATATAAAAAAAAAACGTTAGTTATAAGGGAAGAGAGGTTAAAATTAAAATGGAATTAAAATGAAATTAAAATTAATATGAAGGAAGATCAATGCCTGGACGAAGAGAGAGAAGATGGAAAGATGACGTGGCGAAGATGGCTCGAGAATATTGACATCAGAAAGGAAGCCTTCAACAGAGAAAGATGGAGACAAATGGAGGAGGTCCACAACATTGCTATTTACGAAACTGTACGTTTCGCAAATAGTAATGTTCAAGATTTATTTCACAGACGTATGAAAAACAGTTGTTGGATCAATGGAATATAGGTTTTGGAATTAACGCTGAGACAGCTTTAGTCACGAAACAAGTGTTTTGTGTCTATTAATTACATGTGCGCATCTTAATTTGTCTATTCTAGGAGGGAGAGAGAGAGACCCTTTTATCGTCAGTATATAGCCAACTCAGTTTCAGTTGAAAAGGCAGATGTAATTTAATTTAAAAAATCCATTCACACAACCGTTTCATTTCTTCCTGAATTTGTGAAGATTTTTAATGTATAATCTCAATTATAGTTTCTGCAAAGTCTATTCAAGGAAATTTAAAACTAAAAAAAGTATCGTCAAATCTAGAGACCTAATTCACGTGAAATATGGATTGGAATCTCGGTTTAGGAGACAGTATATTATGTCTGTTAATTGCAAAGGCTCTCCTGCCATTTGTCTGTTTTGCAAGAGGAAAAACCGATTCCTCTCAAATCAAAGCTAGTCGTCGCTATCGACTGCGTTAAAGCCGCTTCACTGGAAGAGATGTGTGTGTGCGCGCGCGCGTGTGTGTGTGAAATGGGAGGATTCTTAACCTCGTTAAATTACTCTCAGAAAGATATCAGTTCTTGGAAATTAACTTCCATGAATTCATTCAAGGAAAGTCCGACCTTCATTTTTTTTTTTGGCGGGGGGCGGGGGGGAGTTGATAGGCGGTTTTATACTCAAAGGAAAATAAGAGTATACATAAAAGTGCCGCAAATTGTCCAGAAATACTCTTAATATAATATTAATGAATTCTAATTTCACTTGGGGACCTTCCAAATTTGTTAATAACACTGCAACCATTAATATGACTGTCTATGGTTGTGAATTACAGTTACATCATTTAATCTCTCCTAATCCACACTTATAGTCGATGTGCCCAGAGAAGAGCAATTCGGCTTATAAATGATCCTTCTCTAACAGACTCTTCAATCTCTGTTTCACAGACGCAATGCTTCAGTACTGTCTGTTCTACAGATACTGTACTTCCATGGTCACTGTTTCACTAACTGGCGACCATAATTCCTCCTCTTTTTGTTGCATCCATTAATACAAGAGCAGCAGCTGCCCAGTATCCCTTTTTAGTGTAACTGCAAACACACCGAACCTGTTTCTCTTCTTCTTTTATTTCATCTAGTGTCCTCTTTCTTCTGCGATAACCTTCCCCATGAAGTGTTTCCAAACAGCTACAATCTGCAACTCTTCAGGAAAAATGTCTCTTCCTCTTTCTCAATCTTCACTTGTACCCCACACACGGCAATGATGTGTTTATAAGTTCTTCGCCCTCAAGTGTATGAGATCTATATCTATATCTATCTAGCTTGTTTTGTAAAACAATAGGGGGCGGTACGTATTCATTGCTTGCGGGAAAGTTTGAACATTAAAACGATACCACAACCGTATGTCACGTGTCACCATTAATAAAGGTTCAGGTACGATTTACCGTCCCCCAAAAAAGCACTGTATATAAGTATGTGGAATGTTCCTTTGGAGGAGGACTTGTAGGTTGCAGAGGTTGGTTAATAGGCGAAAAGAGAGGATATGATCGAAACATTTTTATTGCTAAAAGAATTTTTTGGAATTGATAAACAACGAATCATCTCTGGAAGTTGGATAAAAGAGTGTGATCATCAAGGGTGTAAGGAATAGATTTTTCATTTGGAGAGTGGCGATGATTTTAACCGTCGTCTTTCCCGGATCTGTCATTGATTCAAATTCATTACACAAGGAATTTGTGAATTATGTGGAACTGTATTGTCACGCTGTTATGTTAGTTTGAATCTTAAACAGGAATATATGTATAGCTTCACATGGCTTTCATATATGAAAACTGAAATGAGAATGTTTAGGTTGATTAATTATTGCTAAGAAATGTATGGCTATTAAGCGCATAGCTCTTAATGAATTACAAGCCATTAAACATCGTAAGGGAGTAAAGCTGTAAAATATAACTAATATCGCAATGATTACCTTTATTGGCAAATCTCGTCTTGTACCATTTTTTTCTCATCAGATTTATTGCTGCAACACATAATGCATCCGTTATAGGATTAGTAGGATATGTACTGTTTGTGTCAATATACGTTATTATGTTGGCTAGCTGTGGCCTGCAGATTTTTGTCCGTTATTTTCTTAGGTAGTGTAATTTAGTAATTGTAATCACTAAAATTTAGCGATTCTAGAGTGAATAGTTGGCATTCATCCAAATGTGCAGTCGGTTAAACTTTACTAAATATTTGTTAATAACAAGAGATAGCCAACTTCTATAACAGGACTCACACAACTTGCGTTATTTATATTCATTAAAAAAACTCACATAATCAAGTAAAACAATTTTCATCGGCTAAATATTGCTAATTATTTACGTAATATAAATTAGTCACAAGAAAATGCTTTGCCTTATTTCAATCCAGCTGATAATCATTTATTATCAGGACCTAGTAAAAGGAGATAAGATAGTGGATATAAACATTTGAACACCGCATTTTGAGAATTCCAACATTTGTAATATCAGTTGTTTATTGGTTTTTACATAAAATTTAGTTTAGAAATTATCCATAAAATATAGTTTCAGTTTTATACATAAGTTGCATGTTATATTAAATAACACGATGATATGCTTAGAATTTCTTAACTAGAGTATGGGCCTAATTTATTTTATTAAAATCATCATCATGCGTATCAAGGATTTAGGCCTAGCATGGCCTGTTCCGGCCTTAGAAGTCATCGTTGAATCGTTTAAGAGGACGTCCTGGTTTTCTTTTCCCTAATGGCTTGTACTTTAAGGCTTGGTTTGGCAATCTTTCTGTTTTCATTCTTTGAATGTGTTCCATCCATTTATGTTTATATTTTTTTTATTACTGGTTTTTGGTTTAATTCTTTCATAATTAAAATAAATATCGTAATATTAAGAAAATAATAAATACATTAATTATTTTCATAAATTCATTTTATTAAATAATTTGATACTAATGAATTTTATAATTTTAATAACATAATTATTAAAACTGGGGCCTCCAAAAAATGAGTCACATTCTGGTTCTCTTTATTGCTTGATCGGTCTTGCTTATTATAGGATTTTCATCCTAATTTTAAAGATAACAATTTCTAAGATGATTATTATATCCCAGAATTCATTGCAGAAGGTCCTTCTATTGGAAAAGGGAGAGAGAGAGAGAGAGAGAGAAATGTTTCAATTTTAAAGCAATCGAAGATATTGTTTTGCTCACTTCGATGGCGTAATTTCAAGGTGATCGCGACATTTGTCCTTTGGTTGGAAATACTTGGACGATTCAGATCTTTTTCCAGAGAGAACTTTTATAAAGAGGATTTCAGTTGAAGGGAAGTTAGCCGGTTTCATAAGGTGGCAGAAGGGTTTTAAAATCATCCAAACTAGACGGAGAACACACACACACCGTCCTCATATCTTTAATTGCTTTGACCGTAATTCCAAACTACCTAACAGTAAGTGTTATCAGTAACTCAGGATGTAATCTTAGGGGAGGGGGAGCTGAGTTGGGTAGACGATTTGAGAATACATACTACGCATCGCATACGACCAATGACTGAGCATCTGCAATGTCGCTAATTCATAAATAGTATAGAAATAGAAGACACGACACAACATAAATAATAAAAAAAAATAATTTTAATTAGGAAAAGATTTTTGGAAATTTTCTAGTGTTTTTTTTTTTTTTTCATTTTTCTTTGGGGGAAAGCCCCCCCCCTCCTTCTGGGTGCGCCAGTGAGTGTTATCATGTAACTACCAATACCGATGTTTTAGCTTTTTTTCTTTTGTTTTGTTTTATTTTGCTTTGAGAGTGGTGGGAGCATAGAATGTATTATGTGAGAGAGTACTGAGAGACGCAGACAGTGAATACCTCCTGAAATTAAAGACGGTAACTCCGATTTATGTGTAAACTATTTTAATCGATATAAAATTTTCGCCTTAGTATCTAAGGCTGTCCGAAGTAAGACAAACCACAGAGGAATCTGGAAAGTTGAGTGCAGGAAGGTTGCCTTTGTGTCATGAACCGGAGCAGTGTCGTCTAGCAGAATATGCCATCTTGGCTAAACATAGGGTTCGTACGAAGAAAAACGAAGTTTTTACATAAAAAGTAGATTTCGTGTAGAACAGTTATACAAAGAAAGCTTGTTTTTAAAAATAGGAATTTGTTGAGAAAATTGCCACTACAGCATTTGCTGTCTTATTGCGTTGTAGTGGCACTTTTTTAAAATACTTGTTTATTACATTTTACTTTGTGTTCCATCGTTAACGTACTGTGGATGCCTTAGATACTATGGCAAATTTTACGCCGATTAAAATTATTTCTGCCGCGCAAGTTTGAGTTTCCGTCTTTAGTTTTTACAAGCATAACAGCTTACGTTCCTATTTTACAACACCTCCCGAGATGAGTCTCATGACTCTGTGGAGTCTCGAATAATAATAGTAATTTGTTCCCGATTGTGAATCAAATGATTAGCGACTTAAAAATAACTCGCCATAACTTTAAAATATGTTTGTTTTTTCTCCACCTTCTACCTGATTACTTTACTTTTATAGGATAGTCATACTTTACAAAAAAAAAAAGGATATAAATTGTAGAAGAGGATGAGATTTTGTAAAAATAAATAAGTAAATAAAATAAAATAAATAAATATTTTCAACCACCTAAAATTGATTGTTTTGACTGCAAAAATCGTTAATGTAAATTTGAATAAAATTGAGTATTTTGATATTTTAATGCTAATCGAAATTAAAATGTAATTAAACGTTTGTAGCAGCTAATTAAGTAATAAGTAATTAAAGGGTAAATTACTTTTTTATGTGGCTACCACCCACGAAAGGTTTTTCGTAAACCAATGGTACTTCGTACCGTGTAGGATAATTTTTCCCCTCTTTTTTAAATTAATTTTGTACTTTTTTAAAATTCATTTTTTACATATCCGGCAACCCTGCTCTAGACACCAAATGCGGAACTTTTTAGCCACTTCAGGCCTCCAATAAACGGGGTTGTGGTCTCACACCGGGCGAGATGATGTTAGATCACACCTATTTATGAGACCACACTTACTGATTACTTAGTAAGCAATAAGTAATTAAAATAAATTGGTAAACAGTAAATAAAACAATATAATTAAATTGGCAATGTTTTTTTTTATATAAAAATAATAAGAAGAAAGTGAAGTTTAAATCAATAACAAGTGCCATAATTCGACAAACGATTGAACTAGACAGTGGCAAAATAAATTCAGCGGTGTATGTTGCTATACCTGACAAGAAAATATATTTTCGTTTTAATCATTACCCAAGCGTAACGTACTCTGTAACCCATCGGAAAAAAAAAAAACTTTCTATAAAATTCAAGTTTTATTATTATTTTTTTTTCCAGTGGTTTTCACATTCTCAAAAGGAACTTTTTATTACGAAAGCTGGAAAAGTCTCATCTATTACTATCAAAAGTGTGCTGATCGTTTCCAACACGTAGTTTTTCCTTCAGTCTAATTTTTTAGGTAGTAGAATTTGTTACATAAATTATCTGGACTGATGACATGCGCTAACGTGGACACTGAATTTACAGTTGTTAAGACTGTAAATTCAGTGACAGTGTGTTTCCATTCTATAGTTTTGACTAGTGACAGTGTGTTTCCATTCTATAGTTTTATTTAGTGCTGCAGGCCTTTGAAAATTAAATTGTTCGAAAGGATGAGCCCCTTCTTTTGTATTCTATTATTGTATTATATAATTTCTTTTTTTTATTTCTCACAAAAAGAACCATTTTCTCTTAGTATTATCTTTAACAACACTCACATTTCTAAACAAGATGAGATTTCTCTTCTTGAAATTACCCTGACATCAAGCCTTTCCTGAATAAACACATCACAAGCATTGCGTCCTCAGCTTCTAACAAGCTAGGATTTCTCTTTCGCTCAAGACGTTACTTCACCCTTGAACAGTTGTTAACCTTATACAAATCACAAATCCGTCCAACTATTGAACACTGCTCTCTCACATTTATAGTGGGACCTAAGGGCTTACTCAAAATGCTTGACTCAATACAGAGGAGAGCAATTAGACTTATTAATGACCCATCTCTTACCAATTCACTCCTCCCACTTTAGCACAGGCGTTTGGTTTCTGCAACGTATGTATTCTATAAATATTTCCAATACAAATGTTCATCTGAAATAGCATCAATAATTTTCCCCACTCACTACTAAGTCCTTTGGAGCACGTGCAGCTGCTGCCCAACATTCCTTCACAGTACACCTTGCAACTCACAGACAAAGTTTCTTTTCATCCTCCTTCATCCCTGCTACTGCTGTATTGTGAAACAGTCTCCCTCCTGATATGTTTCCCAAGGAATACAATATACAGGATTTTAAATCAAATGTAAATAAGTCCCTCCTTTCCCAACCCGCTGCCTATGCACAATCCTAACGTACTATAGGTTAATTGATCAACCTCTCGTGTATGGGCTCAACATAAGAAAATAATAATAATAATAATAATAAATAAAATAAAAATAGATAATATTCTTCATTCTGTTTCATTTTATTTTTTTTTTCAACTTTTTTTCAATAAATAAACAAATTTTTTTTCAATAAACTTTTCAACCTCAGTTCTTACTTCAAACGCCGATGCGTTTTTTGTTTTGTTTGTTTACGATGACTGTGTAAGAAATGTATTAATATAAATGTAAGTAAAATTTTAAAAAAAATTCTAATACGGTTGGGCAATAATCGAAGAAAGAAAAATATCATTTAAGTCATTTAAAATAGTCTAGGCAAAGCAGGCAATAAAGACAACTAACGTTTTTATTCTGTCTTAATATAGTATTGTATTTTTCATCAACAAAGTCACAAAATTATTTTAGTTGCTGAACACTATGTTGATAAATTTTCGCAAGAATACTTTGAAAGTCAATTGACAATCTGCGGCAGATTGCATAGCATTGTGTATGATTGGGCTGCACATTCCATTCCAGTTATATTTTTCTTTGTAAGTTCTCGAATTTTACAACCACGTTCTTCTTTCCTTTTCGTTTCAAACCAGGAAATTTTTTTTAGTTTTATCCCCTGAGGAGCCGATATTTTTTTCCAATAGCGTGAATTTATCCAAAAAGATTTAAAATATGATCGGTGAATTATCCAGGTAAATTAGTAAAAGTAAACTCCAATACTTTTATTTCGACTCCTTTTTCTGGTAGATAGTAACGAATTAAAATTGGAAGTAATTTGATGTCAGTATGATTTGAACTATCAACCAGCAGATTGACAAATTTAACTTTTAAATTAGTAATTGTTTCATTGCCCACTGGGGAGAGAACATTCACAATTATTGCTTGTGTTTTAGTTTGAGTGCAAGAAAATTTTTTGTCATACAGTATATTATTATTATTATTATTATTATTATTATTATTATTATTATTATTATTATTATTATTATTTTATTGTGGCTGTACAATCCATAAATCAAAAACTATGATTATGTTTTGCTGTATGATAGGCGAGTGTCGCTTCGGTTCCATACAATGGTGTCTGAAATATTACTTTTTCGCTTGAACTTTTGCTCAATGCTTTGTTTGTGTGTCTCTGTTTTAATATTTCGCGAAATATCGGAACGTCTTTTATCTGAAGCAAATTGTGCACTAAACCATTCAATGTCATCATGATCGTGATTTTTTAAAAGAGTAAAACTTTTAAAACAATAATACTTTGATAATAGAAATAAATCCATATATAATTTTTTTGTATAGCGAGACCTGAGAGGTTTTCATAATTAAACATTAACATGTGTGCCAGTAAAATATATTTATTCGTTTTACGTATCGTAAGACATCACCAGTGAGAGCGAAGAACAACGGTAAGGAATTTGAACAATAAAACAGTACAGCGCATGTGCCAAATTTGCATTCCTCTGTTAAAACTAGCACGCAACTACTTGTACAGAAAATATTTGTAATATATTTGTAAAATAAATATTATATTTCACTGTGGCATATGTGTTAATATTTAATAATGCATATATAACTTAATATACACTTTAACATAATATAATAGCACTCTTTATTTCAGTTTATTTTATGAATATCATGAAAAATCTAAATCTGTAAAATTTGGATGAAGAAGTGGCGGAGAGGATCCAGAGTCGAACAATAAAGATTGTGGCAGATTTATGGAATGGTCTCTATGAATTGAAGTTCTGTGAGCTTCAAAAACTAGCTGATGTGCATAAAAGAGGAGACATAATAGAAGCATGCAAGTTATTAAAGAGGCTTTTATAGGATTGACAGTGAAGACGTTTTCTTTCTTCAGTATTTTTGTGAATATAGGACTGCTCCGTTCAAAACGGAACGAGCTGAATTGCTGCCTACTTTTGCATACCCTTGCCATCACTGTTACGAGAAATCGTTTATATAATGAGGTCATTTATAAGTCAGCAATAGATTATTTTTCACAACTATGCACTGGTATGTTGTACTCGCGTTGAAAATGAATATTTTGTCATCTGAGACAAAGGACGATCGACACTTTTTACAAGTGGAGATTTTGATTCTCTATCACACTGTCCATTACGGTACTTTTCTTATTTCCGCTGACAAGCTTATCGTCTGAAGGAAAGCAGTTTTAACACACACACACACACACACACACACACACACACACACACACACACACACACACACACACACACACACACACACACACACACACACACACACACACACACACACACACACACACACACACACACACACACACACACACACACACACACACACACACACACACACACACACACACACACACACACACACACACACACACACACACACACACACACACACACACACACACACACACACACACACACACACACACACACACACACACACACACACACACACACACACACACACACACACACACACACACACACACACACACACACACACACACACACACACACACACACACACACACACACACACACACACACACACACACACACACACACACACACACACACACACACACACACACACACACACACACACACACACACACACACACACACACACACACACACACACACACACACACACACACACACACACACACACACACACACACACACACACACACACACACACACACACACACACACACACACACACACACACACACACACACACACACACACACACACACACACACACACACACACACACACACACACACACACACACACACACACACACACACACACACACACACACACACACACACACACACACACACACACACACACACACACACACACACACACACACACACACACACACACACACACACACACACACACACACACACACACACACACACACACACACACACACACACACACACACACACACACACACACACACACACACACACACACACACACACACACACACACACACACACACACACACACACACACACACACACACACACACACACACACACACACACACACACACACACACACACACACACACACACACACACACACACACACACACACACACACACACACACACACACACACACACACACACACACACACACACACACACACACACACACACACACACACACACACACACACACACACACACACACACACACACACACACACACACACACACACACACACACACACACACACACACACACACACACACACACACACACACACACACACACACACACACACACACACACACACACACACACACACACACACACACACACACACACACACACACACACACACACACACACACACACACACACACACACACACACACACACACACACACACACACACACACACACACACACACACACACACACACACACACACACACACACACACACACACACACACACACACACACACACACACACACACACACACACACACACACACACACACACACACACACACACACACACACACACACACACACACACACACACACACACACACACACACACACACACACACACACACACACACACACACACACACACACACACACACACACACACACACACACACACACACACACACACACACACACACACACACACACACACACACACACACACACACACACACACACACACACACACACACACACACACACACACACACACACACACACACACACACACACACACACACACACACACACACACACACACACACACACACACACACACACACACACACACACACACACACACACACACACACACACACACACACACACACACACACACACACACACACACACACACACACACACACACACACACACACACACACACACACACACACACACACACACACACACACACACACACACACACACACACACACACACACACACACACACACACACACACACACACACACACACACACACACACACACACACACACACACACACACACACACACACACACACACACACACACACACACACACACACACACACACACACACACACACACACACACACACACACACACACACACACACACACACACACACACACACACACACACACACACACACACACACACACACACACACACACACACACACACACACACACACACACACACACACACACACACACACACACACACACACACACACACACACACACACACACACACACACACACACACACACACACACACACACACACACACACACACACACACACACACACACACACACACACACACACACACACACACACACACACACACACACACACACACACACACACACACACACACACACACACACACACACACACACACACACACACACACACACACACACACACACACACACACACACACACACACACACACACACACACACACACACACACACACACACACACACACACACACACACACACACACACACACACACACACACACACACACACACACACACACACACACACCACACACACACACACACACACACACACACACACACACACACACACACACACACACACACACACACACACACACACACACACACACACACACACACACACACACACACACACACACACACACACACACACACACACACACACACACACACACACACACACACACACACACACACACACACACACACACACACACACACACACACACACACACACACACACACACACACACACACACACACACACACACACACACACACACACACACACACACACACACACACACACACACACACACACACACACACACACACACACACACACACACACACACACACACACACACACACACACACACACACACACACACACACACACACACACACACACACACACACACACACACACACACACACACACACACACACACACACACACACACACACACACACACACACACACACACACACACACACACACACACACACACACACACACACACACACACACACACACACACACACACACACACACACACACACACACACACACACACACACACACACACACACACACACACACACACACACACACACACACACACACACACACACACACACACACACACACACACACACACACACACACACACACACACACACACACACACACACACACACACACACACACACACACACACACACACACACACACACACACACACACACACACACACACACACACACACACACACACACACACACACACACACACACACACACACACACACACACACACACACACACACACACACACACACACACACACACACACACACACACACACACACACACACACACACACACACACACACACACACACACACACACACACACACACACACACACACACACACACACACACACACACACACACACACACACACACACACACACACACACACACACACACACACACACACACACACACACACACACACACACACACACACACACACACACACACACACACACACACACACACACACACACACACACACACACACACACACACACACACACACACACACACACACACACACACAAAATTCCTCCTAATATAGTAAAACGCAAAAAAAAAAAAAAACTGTCATCAAAAGACAGCAACAATTCACAGTGACAGTAGAAGTACTATAGACGGCATACAAAACCAGAACAATCATATAGTGTTAATAGAACAGACAGGAAAGCTGGTTTGGAATTTCACTCTAGACGGATGGGAAATCAAGTTCTGCTACGTGAAGGAGCATACTGGGATAACAGGAAACGAGTGGATCAGCTGGTTAAAGAAGTGGCTAGAAACAAGTTACCAAAATTATTAGAAATCTGCTATAAAAATACTTGCAGAAGAAATAAGTCTAAACGTTTGGGAAGAAGAGAGGAATCGAAAACATCAAAACACGGATCAACAACAACAAAAGAATTCTTGTCAGCAGCAGACTCCAGCTGAAAAAACACTGTTATCTCTCCAGTTTAACTACGCTACTACTGGGACATGGAAAATTATGACACTACATACACAGATTCCATATCCTGGAATCTCCATCATGCATTTGTTGCCCATTAGCTATTGGACTCCATCCGGATGCCCCTAATACTACGCGTCATCACTTCTGGAGACAAGTGGCCATTGTCAAAACAGAGACTTATCCAAAAGTATTATTCAGAATAATCAGTACTTGGAAGCTACATATAATATATGCATTGTATGCAATGGAGCATGTAGGAAATAAATTACCTCCTGGTAGGGTTACTATTGGGAGGAAAACGCAAACCCATATTGTGGATCGATTATTGATATTGGTTTATTAACATATATATCAGAGGTATGGAGTTAGTATGAAATATTAATAACTATAGAAGAACATTCCCTCATGTTATATGTATGTTATCTGTGTGCTATGTGCAGGACCGTTCCGTGGGTTTGCGCCGCCTGGATGCAAAATTTTTGTGTCCCCTTTCATTAAAAATTAAAAGATCCCGAAGAACAATAACACGTTACGAATCATTTTATTATACTGCATATTAAGAGCTCGTACCATTTATTTAACTACCCAGCGACTCAGCCCCTCACTGAAATCTCTCGCATTGGAAGGTGACAAATGTGCACAAACAGTTCAGTGTATTATTTAATCCCTATTTTTTATGAACGCGTTCGATCATACCGCCCCTAAATTATGCTGCCCGGGTTCTTTGCATCCCGGTACGGAAGGGGCCTGGCTATGTGCTATGTCCTCATGCTATGTGCATGTTAACAGCCCTGTAGCTGAGGGTATATACACTTCTGCATCGCTGTTTATAACACGTTTTCTGTATTTCTTGAAATTGTGTCCATAGCTATAGAACATGCCTGAAAAAAAGAAAAAAAAACATCGTTCTTTTGCAGAGCAACTTATGAGTGGCTAATAAATAGCATTTCCATCTGTTCCATTTCGGACAGAGATTGAAATTGGTTCTGCAGAATGACACGTTTTATTGTTTGACTTAGAATTGCTCTTTCTGAATTGTATCGCTTTTGTTCTAAAAAAACATATATATAAAAAAAAAAGCCTCTATGGAGAATGCGCATGCCGTGGGCTCAAACAAGGTTCATTGCACTCTCTCTTTCTTCCTTCTTGCTTACTTCTAAGATCTTTAACATCGAGACGCATGCGTACACGGTTTAAATATCTCCACGTTAATCAATAACTGCATAGTTTGTTCCGATAACAGTCAGGTATCCTTCGGAAAAGATAAAATATATATATACACTGTATATATATATTCGTTGCGTGAGGGGTCTACTTTAGAAACCAGGACCATGCAAATTTTAACACTGAAATAACTTTCTTATCGTTATCTGGTTTTGCCTGTAGTCTGCTACCATTCGGTAATATGATCGCATGTATTATTTTTTTGATGCGATCTATCATTTATTATTACTGCACAGAGCTATTTTTTTTAGCGCCGTTAGCTTTCTGGATTAATAAGAAGAAGTCAGTAGTTTTCTAGAATTATATGATTTGGTGACTTTTACCTGTGCTGCGAGATTATACAATCAAAAATGACAAATAATAAAATACAAAAATGAGTACATGTTCCATTGCAGTCGTTTCTCAGAAATTAACGCTACTGACCTGTTCTTTTGACGTACTTATTAATTATAATGGTAGCAATGTTATTTTTATTTGGGAATAATCTGTCAAAACACAAGGTTTAATTTAAAATCATGCCATTGAAAAGGGTCACTAATCCGTGGCTTGATCTTTGTTGGTGCATCAGAGAAGAATCGTTACTGCAGTGATACTTGTTAACATATCGTTAGTATGGAGTATTAATGAAAGGGATAAAAGTAAAAGAAGGTGAAGTGGTCAGAGGTGGACTGGTCTAAAACTATTGGTTGCCAGGAGACAAAGGGACCCACCCACAACTATAAGACTATCATTTAATTTTCATAAGAAATAAATAAAATTTTCAAAAAATACATAAGTGTAAAAAAGTACAATTAAAATTTTTGTGAAATAAATGCATACTTTTATTATTATTATTATTATTATTATTATTCCTGATACCTCCAAGGAGTCCGAAGACTCATCGTGGGAGGACATCTACAACTGTCTCTGCACCTAACCTCTACTACGAATCATCTCTATCAACGCCATCTGCCGCCCACCTCCAACACCACCACAACTAGTAATTTTTGTCTGTAAATTGCGTGTGTTCTAAAGGGCCGATTTGTATGTATGCGGGATGAAAAACCCGAGTTTCCGGGTTTTACGAATTACAGTGTACATACTGTATATTATACATATTACTAGCAGTGTATAATAGATACTAAATGTAAATACAGATTGTTATAATAAATTTAGTTTAATCCTTTATCCAAGTGTAAACAAACAAAGTTTGCGCCTGAAAATATCTTCAGGACTGGGGTAAGGTAGTGAAACACCCGACAACTCTGAGCAAAGGTGGACCAGGCTCTCATCACTCCTTGTCTCAGTATCTCCCATAATGCAAAACACATCTCCTTGCGGATATGTATACTGCTATGCATTAAGGGAAGGGCTACTACCCAGACCGGTTTCTACCTTTATTGAGGTCTCGTCAGTGGGAGGCAGACCTAAACATGGAGATACTAAGGCAGAAGCAATAGGAGAGTCATATTTACCTATAGGAGTTGCCAACAGGTGTACCATCTTTTTATTGAATTACTCTGTATTTGGAGAAAGATATTGGAAGTTTATTTTTCACTTGGTTAGACTATAATAAATTTAGTTTAATCCTTTATCCAAGCGTAAGCAAACAAAGTTTGTGCCTGAAAATATCTTCAGGACTGGGGTAAGGCAGTGCAACTCTGAGCAAATTTTGCCTCCCACTGACCAGACCTCAATAAAGGTTGAAACTGGTCTGGGTAGTGGCCCTTCCCTTAATGCATATCAGTATACATGTCCACAAGGAGATGTGCTTTGCATTATGGGAGATACTGAGACAAGGAGTGATGAGAGCTTGGTCCACCTTTGCTCAGAGTTACCTGGTGTTGGACCTTACCCCAGTCCTGAAGATATTTTCAGGCACAAACTTTGTTTGCTTACACTTGGATAAAGGATTAAACTAAATTTATTATAGTCTAACCAAGTGAAAAATAAACTTCCAACAGATTGTTATAATTGAATTTTTAAATTATTTTTTTAATTTTAAATAAATGGTGGATATTTTTAAATAGTTTGCTTGTACTGAACATTTTACACATTAACAGGTAGTTCAAAAGCATATTTCATGCAGTCTACTATATTAAGAATTTATATAGTAGACTGCATGATATTAAGAATCGTTTGAATTCACTAGCTGATTGTGCGAATCTGTCAATAATTGCTTCTGCATCCAATTCATCTAACAATTCCTTTTCAATGGATAGCAACATATATGATCTCCTCAGACAGTGAATTTCTGGAGTATTAATATCTTTATGATCTTTAACTTTGAAAATGTCCTCTCACATTGGACTTGAGTAACTGATAGTGTGCAGATGACTTTATGAAGTTCATAAAGGTTATCATATGCCTTCTCCTAAAGTCTGTTGGATACCAGAATTTTTAGTACACACGATGGGCAAGTGCTACAAATTTTACACTTGTTGCAACTGGAATCAATATTCTCACATCAGTAAGCAATAGCTTAATACATCAAAGTTCGAAGCAAACAAAAACAATTCCAATATTACTTGATCTTTGCTGATTTGTGGAGACAGCTTAATAATACCTTCCAATGCTTCATCTTCAAGGCCCCTCTTCTGCAATAGTGTTAAACTTTGCTGGGTCCATGCAAGATAAATCTTTATACAACTTTTTATGTTGTACAAAGCATGAATCTAGTGACTGGACAATGCAGTCCATTATTAAGTTAAACACATTTACTTGAAAATCAGCTAGAGAATCTGAGGAATTTCATTCATCTATAAGCTCATCTGCCATTCTTTTCTTCCTCCTCTGCCTCTTAACTGGTAATGCTGTTTAAAAAGGGCCAATTTCCAATGTTTGATTTTCATCCATATTCAACTGTGAAATCTTGTCATTCCATTTATTTACAAATTCCAATGCCTTGCTGTGAATGTTATCAAGCATTCTTGTCTGTTCCTTCAACTTTGATATAGCTGAATCTATTAAGCACCATGCTGTAAACATATCTAAACCACTTGTCTGTAAATGACTTGATAACAGGGCTGTAGTTTCAAACATATACAAGAAAGTAAATGCTGTCAATATTGTTTCAAACTTTAAAAGACTTTTAACTATAACATTTGCCTCTTGTTATGTTTTTGCATCAAACTTGTGTGAATCTTGTATCATTTATAATCATGCCAATAAATTTACAAAAAGTACTGACAGCGGCATCATCAAAACGTCCAAATATAGTTGTTGCTGCATTGGATTTTCCTGACCATCTTATCTCACCAATTAGCTTTAATTGTTTCATTTTTTCTTGTCTTAGTTGTTTTCCAATAACTTCTATCCATACAGCCATTCTTGTTTATGATGTTTTCACAAAAGTTGCTAAATTCTGGAGGAAATTGAAAAACGAAACTGCAGGCACATACACTAATTAGCTTTAATCGTTTCATTTTTTCTTGTTTTAGTTGTTTTCCAACAACTTCTATCCATACAGCCATTCTCGTTTATGATGTTTTCACAAAAGTTGCTAAATTCTGGAGGAAATTGAAAAAAGAAACTGCAGGCATGCAACATTTTGTTGTTTCAGTTATCACCAAATTCAGGACATGGGCATAGCACCATATATGAACATGTTGACCATCCACATCAGTAATTTTACTTTGTAAACCATTATACCGGCCATAATAGCTTGCAGCTCCATCTGTACTATCATATAAACATTTTTGGAATCAATTTTAAGATGCTGTAATGTTTCAGCCAGTAGATCAAAAAGTCCTGTCCTGTACCATCATTACTTGGCACCACTGAAAGTAGTCGCTCACAGATAACACCTTTAAGCACATTATTATTTTATTATTATTATTATTATTACATAACACCTTCAGAGAGTCCAAAGGCTCATCGAGGGAGGGGCACTTGCTCTACAACTCTCCATTTCCACCACTCCACTAACTGCAACTATTTTCATATACAGCAGCGCCATCTACTGCCACCACCACCACCACTGTTTTTACAAATCAAAAACATCCATGCCCATGGCAGGATTCTAACCTGCATCCTTTTGGCTGGAGAGCAGATATACACTAACCATTATATGCTAACCACTTGGTTGGCCAAGTGGTTAGCATATAATTTCTGTGCGTATCATTATCATTAGCATATTCATTTCTGTGACCTCGAAAAGGAATTACATGCTTGCCTAACATCTTTATTATGTCTGTAATCCTCATGACAATACTTCTCTGCTTCAACACTTCTTTCTTTTTAATTAGTGAAGATGCAAAAAAATTATCTAAGGTGCCATCATTAACCACACTGATAAATTGCTGAACATTTCTGATATGTTTTGTTATCGATTCGTGTAAAGCCAGTCTCTGGCTAATATGCCTGTAGTTACTAAAGCCATGTACAAAGGGTGGTGAATTACAAGTGTTTGGAGACTCAAAAGGCCAAGCAGTATGAACAATATAAGCACCTATTTTCTTTGTTATATGTTAGCCATTTTCTTGGTACTGAGTCATTCATAATTTTCCTCTCATACAAAGGAGCATCAAATGGCAGATCATCAAGTGGCTGAAATGGATGTTCAGCAAAAAACTGTCTCAGATTTGATCGTGATGGATATTGGAAGATTCCAGCAGTTGATCTTTCATTTTCTTGCATAGGTTCATTTATAGGATGTGCTTCAGAAACCAAGTCATTTATGCCTGAAGGTATATCTGATTCCCTGTAACTAGTTGAAGTTATGTGTTCAGACATAGCTTCAACTGGGTTGGTGAGTAAAGGATGCTATTCTATTTGTCTTTACATTCAAAGTACTTTTTTCAGTTCTTGCAACTCACAAGTCATTGCATCATCACCATGAGTATGTTTCTTGCTTCTTGATTTTTTTTGTGGAACTGTACATTGATCTGGATGGTGGTTGTGGTATTATAAAATCTGTAATAGACCAGCATTGCTTGGCTGATTCCTGACTTTCTGCTTCTTGTTTCCCTCAGTGTTTCAATGATCCAGATTTATGCTTTTTCTTCTCCATGCTAGTAGGGGTAATATTCCTGAAATTAAAACTTAATTAAAAATAACCCACGTTGGGAAAAAATGAACATCAAAAATTACAATTATACCGCAAGAACACATCAATGGAAATAAGCTTTATAGATTATTATTATTTTCATTATTATTATTATTATTTTGGGCAACTCCAAGGAATCGACAGACTCATCGAGAGAGGCCCTAACATCATGTTAAGAACAACTATTCGACATTCACACAGTGTCTGTCATACCTCGCCTTGAACTCATTCACAGTCATAGCACCCACAACAGGCTCTGACAGCTTATTCCACTCATTCACCACTCTCCGAGTAAAAAACTTAGCTCTAACACCCTGGATTACCACATTCTTGCCCAGCTTCCATGTATGGCCCCTAGTCCTCCCACCACCAGTAATATTCTAAAAAATATCTTCTGAATTAATCTTATAGAAACCCTTCAGTAATTTGAATGTCTCAATCATATCACTTCTTTTCCGCCTATTAACCAATTTTTACAACCCACAAATCTTCAACTTGTTCTCATAGGGTTCATTCCATAGACCTGCTGTCATCTTGGTCACTCATCTCTGGATCCTCTCCACCTCCTCCCCATCAAGAAGAAACCCTGGCGTCCATATCTGGAGTCACGGCTCGATACAGAGGAACAATAACTGGTTTATCTCTGCTTGTTAAAGTATTTTTCAGCAACCAAGTGATTTGATGAGCTGATTTAGCCACTTTTGTGATGTGCCCCCTAAACTTCAACTCCCTATCCACCAATACTTCCAAATCCCTGGCCTCATCAATCTCCTGGAGTACGGTTCCACCAGTGTGATGTACTGCTGCTAATCTTTTCATCCCAAAATGCATAACCTTACACTTTGCCACATTAAATCGACATCCATTTTCCTTAGCCCAGTCCTCCAAACTAACCAAATCATCTTGCAAAATTTTGACATCCTGTGCACTCACTATTGCTCTACCCAACTTTGCATCATCAACAAACAAGTGAACACTTCCTCTCAGATCCTTTCCTATATCGTTAATGAACAATTGAAAGGTAGTGGTCCAAGAACAGAACCCTGTGGCACACCACTAGTCACAAGACGTCTTTTGGATTCTACTCCTGAATAAACCACTCTCTGATATCTCTCCATCAACCACCCTCCTATCCATCTCACCAACCCTATATCCATCCCCATATGCTGCAGTTTACTGATTAGAATTCCGTGTGGTATCCCGTCAAAGGCCTTAGCAAAGTCCAGCAGTATCACTGTAAATCCATTATCCTTATCCAGTTTAGCCGTCACTGTATTATAAAACGTGAGCAAGTTACTGAGGCATGATCTACCCTTCACAAAACCATTTTTTTGTCCCCCATACCGTATCCCATTTTCATCTATCCAATCCTGTATTTTTCTCTTGACTAATTTCTCCAAGACCTTGACAACGATTCCTGATATGCTAATCGGTCAGTAATTTACAACAGCAGTCTTGGAACCTCCTTTATGCAGTGGAACTATTATCCCCTCTTTCCACCCCCTTGGGACTAACCCAGACCCGAGATTCAAATTAAACAAAATGGTCAAGTGCACTGACAGTTCTTTAGCCACTTCACTTATAACACGAGCTGGTATACCATCCAATCCCACAGAAGTATTGACATTGAGGTTTTGTAATAGACTACTCACCTCCACTTCATTCACCACAATTCCCATATAATCTATTGGTTCATTCATTCCCGCAATGTCACCACCTGGATGATATATTCTTGCAAAGTGCTCGCTCAGTAATTCAACTATATCAACTGATTCTGTTACCTCTCTACCATCGGCATTCTTTAAAATCATTCTGCCATATACGTTTTTTCTTTTACTTGCAACATATCGAAAAAACTGTTTGGGATTCTCTTTAGCCTGCATGGTTAATGTTCTTTCATGATCCGGTTTTGCTTTTCTTACCACACTCGTTACTCTTCTGGCCTGTGCCTTATACTGTTCATGTGCCTGCCGGTCACCTTTCTCCTTGAATTCCCTCCATAGTTGTTTCTTTTTTTGCAGCTCAAGCTTAATGGTGTTATTCATCCATTAAACTCCTACTTGATTTATTATTCGGACTCTAGGTATACAGTCAGCCATTGCCTCATGCAAACACTTCCTAACTGCCTCCAATGCACTATCAACTTCTAGCCCTTGTAGTTTTACATGCCATGGCACTGAACAACCAATCAAACTCCTAAGCTTGTCATACTTACCAGCCCGATAATTCCACATGGATCCCGTCTTAATTGTAAATTCCATTCCTTTAGCCACCTCCCAAGTCAAGACCCTATGATCACTCTCACCAATTGGTGGCAATGTGGGCATATTCTTTACAGCCAAATTCTCAGATGCAATTACTAGGTCAAGCACTCTCTGACCCTTAGTGTTTTCTATTACATGCTGTCGCAGATAGTTATCCCTTAATAATCGCATGAAGTCCAATTCCTTCCTCCCATGTATCCTCTCCTCCTTCCAATCAATGTTACCATAGTTTAAATCACCCATAATGATTACCTTCCTTCCACTCATTTCTTCTATTTGCTTATGCATACTATCTCCACCATCTATTCCATCACCTGGTCTATAACAGCACCCAACTGTATATTTTGTTCTGCTAGCTTCAATCTCACACCAAATAGCCTCAGATGTGCTCTTTTCTGTATCCTGTAGTTCCACTTCTATTCATCTTGGCTGTAGCTCATCAGCTATTATCAATAACACTCCTTCTCCCCCCTCCCATTTTATTCTCCCTGTCACTCCTGAACACACTATACCCCTCAATCCCACTAGCTATATCATCTTCTGTCAGCCATGTTTTGCTAATGCCAATAACCTGTGGCCTGGAAGTGCCAACCAAGGCCAAAAATTCTTCCTTCTTTTTCCTAATACTTCTGGCATTAGTATACATGAATTGCAGAAGTCTATTTGTCCCATCCCTATTTTGATGCCTTATACTAACTATCCCATTCTGATTCCTAGTCGTTCGTACTCACTTGGGCATATTACACACATTCATACACTCCCTAAAGTCTGCATATCTACTCCCCCCCCTTTATAACTCTAGTTTCCCTGATTCTGCACATCCACTTCCACTACATTCGACAACACCTTTTCAAGTCTTCATACACAAAATCCATTCAAATGTAAACCATCTATCTTATATAAATCCTTTCGCCCATCGAACTCAATCCACAAATTCTGCATCACTCGTCTTGCATAATTCACTCATAAAGTCATTTGCAATTATGGCCCTCCTTCTATACTCTTCACTATCATACTGCGGCAACAGATTCACCATCCTCACTCTCTCACTCTTCTCTTTTGCTACCTCAAGCAATTCCTTCACATCCTCATTCATAGCCATTTTGTCTCCTTTGAAATCATTTGTACCTGTTACCACTATCAATTCTTTCACCCACTGCTTTTGCATTCTAATTGACTCGCTTACATCCTTAAGGTTCTCACCAGGTTGGTATGATTTTGTTAAATTCTCAACTAACACACCTCTTACTAAGGGATCTCCATACAACACTTGCTCTTTCATTTCGTTTACACTCACTATCATACTCTTATTTTTTCTGTCATACTTTTGTCGTTTATCAGTCGGTACGCTCAGTAAACATTTTTGCCAAAGTTCCAGCTGCCGATTTGCCCTGTGTATCGCTCCACATAACCAAGCGATCTCACTCATTGCATCAGTCTCATAATTTTTATTCTCCGATAATTCATTCATTCGTTCTGTATGCTTACCTTCATTCTCACTTTCAGCGCTACTCTCACAGCTATCTGGTACTACCTCACAAATATCACTATTCATACCTCGCACCTGTTATTAACAATCACAGTAATTTTAACTGTAGAGTAAATAAAAGGTATCATTATTTATTGAACTTGTATTATGTGTATATATTATTATTTGAAACTTCAGCTTAAATATTATTATATGACATCTCCAGGGAGTCCAAAGACTCATTGAGGGAGGACACCTACTTCGCAACTCTCCGTCTCCACCACTCAACCCACTAACTACAACAAACCTCAGCTACTTTCATCATCTACACTAATGTTATCTACTGCCAACTACCACCACTAACATTTTCAGAGACAGTCACAAACATCCATGCCCACAGCGGGATTCGAACCCACAGCCTTTTGGCTGGAGAGCAGACACGCTAACCACTTGGCCAATCAGGCCAGTAAATATAGTAAATATATTTACTATCTAGTATTTTTATGCTAATTTTATACAATGAAAGAAAATACATTATATTTAAATTAAAGGACATAGGGCCACAGTATATAAAAAATATTACTTAAATACATTCCTTTTATAAAACATATAAAACACAGCAAGCACAAGGTGAAGAGCTGACGAAGCACACTCAAACTGAGGCTGAGGCAATGAAAAATATTTGCTGTCTTTGCAATGTATGCAATAGCTCGATACAAAGTTGACTCCAGCTGCACATCACGATCCCAGGCTGGGATTCCTAGCTAAGCTTCATTGTGCAGTCGCAATATTAAAGATCCGAGCCTATGTAACATATGCATCGGCCTCACATAACCCGAATCAGAATTATTTTTTCAGAGTTATTTATTATATTTTTAAATATAAAGTATTCTCAAAAAATGATTTTATTAAAATTGTAATGCAACGTAAATTTTAGTTTTTAGTTGCATACAGTAATAATATTGGAACTTCTATTATATTTTCAAGCTACTAAAAGGTCATTAACATTTTTAACATATTGTGTAATGTTAAGGGGGCTCACTTTATCAGGGGCCCAATTGCCATCAGGCTAGCTGACACCCTGGCCTGTCCTCCACTGGAAGTGGTGTGTCAAAGTTAATCAAAGCAAAGAAAGAGGAAGGAATAGTTGGCAACACAAGATATTTCCTATACCAACAACTCTCCATATTTTTCTTAACCTTTCCTTATTCACTTTCTTTCTCTTTTTACTCTTTATCTTGATCCTTTACATCAGTGGTTCCCAACCTTTTCCCACTTGTGTACCCCTTTTAAACCCATTTCTATAAATTGTACCCCTTGTTTTTAAAATAACTGTTTTTAAATACTGACACTTTTGTTCAGTGCCTATCTTAATGTAACGCAAATACTTATACTCAGTCAATAACTGAACTAATAACGCATCAATAATGTCTAAAGTCAATAACACGTACCCTGGGAGGTACGTGTACCACCGCTTGGGAACCGATGCTTTACATGAATGATCTACTAACAATAATTAAGCGCCTCCGTAGCGCAATTGGAAGAACAACGGTACATTGTGCCCTTCGATTGGAATAGGCCTAAGTTCGATTCTCGTCGCGACGGGAGAAATCTTTATGTGGACTTTTTCAATCGAAGGTGAGTTAGCCGATCTCATGAGGTAGTAGGATTTTTTCTCCCTTAAACTCAGGTTTTTCATCCTGCATACAGACAAATCGGCTCTTCAGAACACACGCAATTTACAAACAAAAAATACTAGTTGTGGTGGGCAGTAGATGGCGTTGATGGGGATGATTGGTAGTAGAGGTTCGGTGGTGGTTGAGACGGTTGTATAGTGGGTGTCCTCCCACGATGAGTCTTCGGACTCCTTGGAGGTGTCACGAATAATAATAATAATAATAATAACCAGAGCAAGGAGCCCCTCCGTCCCTCTCTTTGCTGCACCAAAAGAGATTTGTTTGTAGGCCAGCCTCATGTAGAAGATATTTTTAAAATTAGGCATTTTTTGTTGTCTTGAAACATGTGAGAGCACCAATGCATATATAAAATCTTGAGAGAAGTGAGAGAATCGGAAATAACGCATTTCAGATTAATAGATAAAAGGTACTTTGCATAATTTTTCTTGGTTTTATTCTTTTTCAGTTAAACTAAATGAAGAGTATAGAATTATAATGATCTCTCAACGATCCATTTGCATTGAGAAATTGATTTGGCAGTTAACCAAAGGTCTTGTATGATTAGTTGTATTTATTTTTTTATTTTTTTATGTGAATCTCACCTGAAAAAGGTTATAAACCTATCATATGTTTAGTGCAGTGCATGGACTATGACAAAATTTATCTACCATCCACTTAAAGACTTTCACAAATATCTATGTTATAATTGGATTTGGACTCAGCCAGCCAGGCTGGCATACAGTTAGGTGGATTGGATGTACACAATTAGATAGTGCTCTTCCATGAGTCAGTCATAATGCTAACCTTCAAGGATTAGTTAACCAAGGTATATTTTATTTGAGAGTCAAGTAATTGAAAGATCACTGTAATTCCATTCGTTCTCTATCCATTATTGGCATTTGCTTGGTGATTTCTCAATTTCATTACAGTATAATGAAATGAAATTGAACATCAGCAATGTATGATTATATTCTAGAAGAATTTGATTGACTTATAAGGCATTGCTTTTGAATTAGGCATATGACAGTATTAAAACTGTAGGATTGTTCAGTCTATAATTTTAATTCATGTCTTTTAATTAAAAGCAGTTACATGAAATTACTTCCAAGCAAAACAATATATCTATATCAAACATCCCTATATCAAAGACAGCTAATGCTAGAAATTGTAAAATTATTGCTGAATTAACTCTCTTGTCACATGTTTCAAAAGTTCTAAATTATACAAAACAGAATAAGAAATAAAATAGAGGAGAACAAGTGAAGACCAGTTTGGATTTAGGAAATAATCTGAAACAAGAGAAGCAATTCTTGCCTTAAGACAAATTATAGAAAATTGCCACTCAAGACAGTATCTTCCAAGGCCTCAAGGAAACACTGAGCAAAGATCTGAGTTCACTGAAAAACTACTGTGAAATCTGGGACTGTCCCCTAACTCCGGCAAAACTATTGTTTCAGCTTTCCACCTAAATAATCACGATGCTCACAGGAAACTAAAAATAAACTTCTACAACAGAACTGTAATCTATGAAAGTAACCATTACTATCTTGGAGTCACACTTGATTGCAACCTCAGATACTGACAGCATCTGGGAAAAAACTAAGTTAAAGATATCTGCAAGAACACTATCATAAACATGCTTGTGGGTACAACATGGGGTTGTAATGCTTCAACTCTTAGAACAGCAGCCCTGACTGGCTCTAGTCTTTCCAGTTTCATAGTATTGCTTGCCAGCGATATGAGAAGCTACCATCAAAGAAATAAAATCAGAAATAACATCAGCTTTCCCATACATCAAGATATCTCTTCCTCCCCCCATTCAGCTCACCATCTTACCTCCAGGTCTCCCATCTGGCTTGTGGAAATACCAGATGATGGTCCCCAGGACAGGTAGAGGATTCTGGAATGAACTACAAACAAGTACCTGATCCAACTGTCAAACCTCCAGGATTCAATCTACCTTGACACCTCTTGAGCCAGATGGTACTATTCTCAAATAGTACCATCAACTAATTAACTGAGCTGCAAATCTGCTTATAGTTTTGTTCATTAATTTCTTGTATTTTTACTAAACACTAAACAATCAATAAAAACAGAATGGAGGTAGGAAAGGACACATATATTGCTTTTGTGGATTTAATGAAGGTATCACATACCAGGAGAAAATATTCATAGGCATGGAAAGAGCTAACACAGACTGGAGAGACAGGGAGGTGTGACTTGTATATGTAACAAACAACTAGAATTGGAAGAAACGAGAATGCCAAAACTGCTAAAATACAATGAGGAGTCATACAGGGATGCTCCTTTTCTTACTTCTCTTTAATTTGTACATTGGAGAAGCTATAAATTTAGGAGAGGGGGATTTGAGGGTTTGCAATCTCTGGCATGGTACGTCAGTTCTGATGAATACACCCTTGTAGTGAAGAATTGTATAATGTGTAGTTTGTGCAGTGGGGCAGATAGTGGTTGTGGAGATGCCATTGGGAGTTCTGATAAGAATATTAATTCTGGTTTAAATGACTGTTGGTGGCAGTGCATGTTGTTTATATTGCTGTTTAGGTCACAGATGTTAGTGAAATGGATGTGGAAACTTTTTTTTCTCGGTACGAATTCATGTTGGTGGATTTTTTGGGTTTCGTTTTTGTTGTTTTTACCATTTTTTTAGTGGATTTTTTTTGTTTTTTATGATTTTTCATTTTTTGTGGGATAATTTTTATTATCCTCAGTAAAATCATATTTCTTTGGGTTGTGATTCATTATATATATATATGGAGAGGCAAAGATAAAAAAGGAAATGGGACATGCAATGAGAGGTGACAGACTCACAAACATACCGCCCACACAGAAGTAACCCAGTCTCCTGACTATATGTTGCCTTCTCGACAGTTCATCCTGCAGCCACTGCACTTAGTCTCTCTCCAGTCACGGACTGGAAAATAAGTGGCTGAAATATTTGAAGCTAGCTGATTGGGAAGCCTTCAGATTTACTAACAGGTTCTGTCCCATGCACTGGACCAAACCAGGGTTTCAACAGCATGTGGAACCATGTTACTGCTGTACCCTTGGATGGCAGAAGGGTCTGTGGTAAGAGATAGCATGAAAAGCCAAGGCAGGAATTTTTGGAACAAGTAATTAGGAAATCAGGATATCATAACTACACTTAAATGAAAAGGATGGCAATGGTTAGAGGTGGATGACAGACAACAAAAACATTCTTTGCCGTGACTTTGAAAACAAGGAAAAGTTCCTTAATTTATTCATACACATGAAATTAATTATGTATGTGTGTGTGTGTGTGTGTGTAATTAACCCACACATGTGCATGCAACAGTGACTTTACACATATAATCTGATCTTAAATGCTTTTTTTTTATTGTATTTGATTTTAAACTTAATAGACTTTGTAGATGAGAAACTAATTTTTTTTCATTTAGCACTCTTTCTCTCTCTCTCTCTCTCTCTCTGATGAAATACATTTTAAATGAATATTCTGATGATAGGAGAAAATACTGTTAAAGGTGTGCTAGAGGATAAAATGCACAAGGTATGTTTTCCAGGCGGTAAAATGAGTAGAGTGATTGAGGCATTGAATATGAGGCGGGAACGAGCAAAAGAGTTAATTGTATTAATTGGTACAAATGATTTGAGAGAGAACAAAGAGCATGTCAGAATGAATGTCAGGAGACTGCTTGGAAAGATAAAAGAGAATAGTGTGACAGGAAGGGTAGTCAGTGTGTTGCTTAGGTATGATTGTGGTGAAATGAGGCGGAGAGCAAGGATTATGAATGATATTCTGGCTGAAATGTGTGAGGAGATATGAGTACAGTTTGTTAATGTGTGGAATGAGTTTGAGGGACGAAGTGAGCTGTATGGGAGTGATGGACTGCATTTGAGTAGTTATCGTGTGAGTTGCTTGGAGAGACTGCTGCTGGAAAGTGGAGAAGTGAATAGAGAGAATGAATCAGATTGAGAGAGGAGTGATGTGGAAGAGCAGGAGAGTAAGACAGGAGAGATTGAAGAAGTGGAAATGAATGGGGAAGTGAGTGGCATGAGTATAGAAAATGAGAGAATGGGTGTGCAAGAGGAGCAGGGAAACGGGGAGGCTCAGGGTGGACAGGGATACACACCACGTGAGAAAGGTGGATGCTCCAAGAGGAGGTGAGAGCATGTGTAGGCAGGAAAGTAATGGGATGATCAGGGATCAAAAGGAAACAGATGGAATTGCAAAGGGTTCTAAAATGAAGAAGCAGAAAGGGAAATGGCCCCAGTCCAGCATGGAGAGATCACATCGAGTGAGTGGTATCAGTGGAACTAGCTGTAGATCCAGAAATGAGTCGTTGTTGTGTTTGTATACCAATGCTAGAAGTATAAGAAACAAGGCGGATGAAATGGTTGCACTAATTGCATCTGTGCACCCAGAGGTTGTCGGAATAAGTGAGACATGGTTAGATGAGGATGACATCCTGACAGGAATAGAGATGGAAAGGTATGATGTGTTTCGTGAGGATAGAAGGGGTAAAAAGGGAGGGGGAGTGCTATTGATGATAGAGAAAGAGTTATGTCCATACAAGGTAGAGATGCAAGAGGGAAATGGGGCCAGTGGTTTTGAGGCAGTATGGTGTGAGATAGAGGTGAATAGAATCAAATACTTG
Organism: Typopeltis vanoorti; assembly: GCF_054136105.1. NCBI lineage: Eukaryota > Metazoa > Arthropoda > Arachnida > Uropygi > Thelyphonidae > Typopeltis > Typopeltis vanoorti. The sequence continues at coordinate 137,684,297 of NC_143555.1, forward strand.
GTGGGATGTTGTTATAGACCTGGTAATGTGGATGGTGGTGATAGTGAAATGTATAGTCAAATAAGCCAAGCAAATAAGAAAAGGGTGATCATTATGGGTGATTTTAATTATGGCAATATAGACTGGAATGAAGAGATAGCAACTGGAAGTAAAGAAAATTAGTTTCTTGAGTTTTTGAGGGATAACTACCTCAGACAGTATGTAACAGAGGGCACACGAGGATTAAGGGTCTTGCATTTGGTCATCTCATTGGAGGATGTAATTATCAATGAGGTATCAAATCATCCACCAATTGGTGAAAGTGACCATGAGGTGATTACCAGCAGTGCAAGGACCCCTGTGAAAAAAGGGTATATGTGGAACTACAAGGGGGGGGGAGTGATTATAAAGAGCTCAGGAGACAGCTTGCAGGTGTAGCATGGAATGAGGAGTTAGCTGGAAAAGAGATCAATGCAGCTTGGGGGATTTTCAAAAAATATTTAGTAGATGCAATGTCTAAATGTATACCATTGGTGAGAAGGTTAAATAAGGTAGGTGTGAGATGGATGAATAAAGAGATTAAGCATGCAATACAGAGAAAAAGGGCATTGTGGAGGCAGCATAAGAGAAGTGGAAGTAACCAATTTCATGAGGTCTACAAAGACCAGGCAAGGAGGGTGACTTGGTTGGTGAGAGTAGCTAAAGAGAGGTATGAACAGCAGTTAGCTAATGAAGCCAAAAAGAATCCTAGGGAGTTCTTTCGATATGTAAGGGACATTGATTGGAGGAAATGGTATAAAGACAGCTGTTGCAGAATGTGTGGTGGAGATACTTAATGAGCAGTTCATAAAGATCTTTCAATCTTGTGAATGTGACTTCATGGAGAGATTAAGAGCAGTTGATGATGGGGAGGAGAGACTGACTGTAAGTGAGCAAGAGGTGTTTGGGGAGTTGAGTAAACTCCCCAAATAATTAAAAAATTACTATTTAACTTGTAAATAAGGCTGTGGGACTTGATAATATATCACCGCGTATTCTGAAGGAATGTGCCAGAGAGTTGACACCTGCATTGACATATTTTTTTAATAGGAGTCTTGCACTTGGTCAAGTCCCTAAAGAGTGGAAGGAGGGCAAGATTGTGCCACTTCATAAAGGAGTTGATCGAACTCAAGAATCAAACTATAGGCCTATCTGTGTGTCAGGTGTTGTGGTTAAGTTGTTTTAGAAGCTTGTGAGGACTAGGATCCAGAGTTGGGTTGACAACAATGGTATAATCTTTGATGGACAGTATGGATTTGCTAAAGGGAGGTCATGTTTTAGTAATCTACTTACTTATTACAATAAAGTGACTGCTTCCTTGGACAGAGGAGAAGGATACACAGTAATATACTTGGATTTTGCAAAAGCTTTTGATAGAGTACCTCATGATAAGTTGACAGTCAAACTAGAGCAGATGGGGTTGGATATTAGATTAGTGCATTGGATTGGAGACTGGCTATCTGATAGGTATCAACAAGTTGTGTATGGGGGTGCAATATCCAGGAAAAGGAAAATCACTAGTGCAGTGCCTCAGGGGTCTGTTTTAAGGCCATTGCTGTTTAACTTGTATATTAATGATATTGGCGAAGATTTGGATGGAGATATTCAGTTGTTTGCAGATGATGCAAAGTTGGGACAAACCATAAAGAGTAGTGAAGATGTTGTGGCCTTGCAAGAAGACTTGAATAAATTGAGTGATTGGGCAAGCAAATGGGGATGTGAGTTCAATGTTGCAAAATGTAAGGTTTTAAAATTTGGAAAACAAAGATGGGATGCAGAATTTATGCTTGGTGAGAATATATTGTTGGAAGTAGAGGAAATAAGAGATCTGGAGGTGATAGTGGATAAGGATCTAAAATTTAGGGGACACATCGCCAAAATTGTGAAGACAACACAAAGACTTCTGGGAATGATGCGGAGGACACTGATGTGTAGAAGTAGGGAGATTCTTGTTCCATTGTATAAGGCTTTGATTAGGCTACACATGGACTATTGTGCCCAGATTTGGTCACCTGGTTTTCAGGAGGATGAAGAGATGTTGGAAAGGGTTCAAAGGCGACTGACTAAGGTAGTTTCTAACCTCTGGAATGTCGAGTATGAGGAAAGATTGAAAAGATGTAATTTGCAGAGTCTAGTGGAGAGAAGGAAGAGGGGAGATGTGATAGAGACCTACAAGTTGGTAAGGGGTTGTTATAGGATCAATGGTGGAGAAGTTCTACAGAGAATAGTGGGAGATCAGGGGAGAACCAGAGGTCATCCCTGGAAACTGTATAAAGAGGGTGTGAGTAGGGGAGTGAGAGGCAGGTTTTTTTCGTGCAGAGTTGTGAGTGGGAATGCCTTGCCTGAGAGTGTGGTGTCTGCAGGGAGTTTGAATGTGTTTAAGACGCTGTATGATGAGATGTGTGTGAGATAAAAGGACCTCCTAGATGAGTCTTTGAATCCATGAGGTCTTGTTTAATAATAATAATAATAAAGAGATCTAATATATGCATACCAATTGAAAACCTGAAACTTTATTTTAGTTATTATTATTGTTATTGTTATTGCATGGCACCTCCAAGGAGTCCAAGGACTCATTGCAGGAGGTCACTGCACTATACACACCTCTCCGTTTCTCCTACTATTTAATTCTCCACCTACACACAATGACACTACTACCATCAATGCCATCTACTGTCCATCATCACCACCAACAGCAACAGTATTTTTGTCTGTAAATTGCATGTGTTCCCATTGCTGAATTGCCTGTGCACTGGATGAAAAACTTGAGTTTCAGGCAGGAAAAATTCTGCTTCCTCCATATGAAATCGACTTTAGTTTGATGGTAGTTAATGTAACAAAGGGGAAACTGTCATTGCAGTTGCTTATACATATAAGTAACTCAATCTTAATAATTAAATCTTAATAATTAAATTATGTTAAATTAAATCTTAAAAATTAAAAAGAGTCTTAATAATTAAATCAATTATGCTAATTGATTTAATTGTTCTGTAATCAACCTAACATGTAGCCTATTTTCCAATTCTAGGGTATTTGTTTTTAATCTGATGTAGTTTTAATCTAATGTTGATTTTTTAAAAAATATTATTTTGTGCAAGATAACAGGATTAAAGATATATGCTGTATATATGCTATATATGCTGTATAATCAAAATATAGCATTAAAATATGTTAAAATATACATGTTGTTTGTTGAAAAATGCACACTTCATATCCACAGAAATACTGATGAAAATGTTTGTCAGTATATATACCCTGAAATAAGAATTTAAAAAATAAAATATAACTTCACCATTTAATTATTATTATTATTTTAGCAACTGGTGCTGTCAGTTCCCGTACAACTCACCAGTATGCCTCCACAGCGGAAAGGGAAACGTTTTTGTGGATGTTTTGGCAGCAGTGAGCCACCAGAAATTACTTATCATGTTGTTGAAAATGGAGGAATAGTAAATTTACAGCCCCATGCACTAACTCCAACACAGCCTTTGCCTGATGAAGAGGAACTTAATGCAAGGTTTGCAGAATTAGTGGTGAGTTTGCAGGATTTATTGTCAATGTTATTTTATCTGATATTAATTAAATTATATATTCTGTACATTCAAAATTTTCATGTTAGTAAATGTTGCTTCTTATAAATTGATTTAGTTCAATGTTTCTTAGATTTTCTTTGCACCTCCCTCTGTTGTGTATCTGAGAATACCTGCCCAGGATCCATGAGTTATATCCAAAATTTCATAAATATAATAAAAACATACCAGAAGAATTTAAAAAAAAAAACCACATTCAACTTTTAGCATTTTTAAACTATACTGATACTTGATGATCCTAAAGCTTTCCAAATTTTAATATTTGCTTAGAACACTTAATCAAATTACAACTGAAAAACATTGTTCAACAAAATATAAGCCATAGTATATGATCTTGATCAATCTTTCTACAAGCAGTTTAGTCTCTCTAATTTTTGGAGATTAAAACCTTTTCATAACCAGCTTCAACTTTCTGAGTGTTGACAAAGTACTATTCATGTAGAAAGAGAGCCAGCAGTTGGAAGAACAAGTGATAGCCAGATGTTGATGTTCAGAGAAAAACTCCATCTTCAGTTTTTTCCTTTTTTTCTTGCGTCTCAACTGTGTGCAGTCTGATATTGCTATCTGGCATAAAGTATTGTGTTGTTACCCAAAGTTTACTACATTCACCCCAGCTTCTAAAAATAGAAGTCAGCATTGATGGTTTACTCTTCTGGAGCCATCTCAAAGTGGACCACATCCATGAATTTCTGCCATATGTATACATATAACATGACAGAAAACAATTTTATTTTGTAAAATGTTTGTCCTGAGGATTTGCAAGAAATTTCTCGCATTCATCAGCTGATGTTGAGTTTGTTCTAATGTTAGTTTGTGTGAAGCATTTTGACATAAACTTTGTCAGTGTCAAGTATAAAATGATGTCATATAGTTTTCTTTAAGAGGACTAATAACCTACTATAGGATAAAATGATAAATTTACATTGTTACCTACAACATGATCCACCTCTTGTCCATACTGCAGCCTCTTTAAATCATACTGCAAGCTCTTTACATTGCCTTAATTAACTATTACTTTTCCCCAATTTTGCACCATCAGCAAACAACTGAATATTTCTTTTCAGATTATTTCCTGTCTCATTTATGTACAAATTAAACAGTAGTAGTAGTCCTAGCACGGAAACTGAAACTAGTCATTAGTTTCACCATTAGTGGTGAAACTAATGACTAGTTTCACCACTAGTCACCTGCTTTATCCTGCATTCTGCTCCTTCATATACCACTTTTTGATATCTGTCCATCAGCTATTCTCTTATCCACCTACTATATTGGTGATCACTGATTAACTTGGTGGTCTCTAGATAGTGAAGAAGCTAGTTGTTGATGATCCTCTCTATCACTCTCTAAAGTACTAAGGTGAGAGTAATGGGATGATAGTTTGATGGCTTTCTTCCCTGCTGTTGGGTAGATGACAGCTTCTATAGTTAATACAGGATGAGTGTTAATTCTGAACACATCTCGAGGGATGCCATCTGGACTTTTACCTTCTGTCAAAAGATCAGAAGAGATATGCAGTGAACAGGAGGTTCCTGGTATTGCAGGAGGTGATTTATCTTTGTCATCTATGAGAAAAGTGTAGGAAAAGTGTTGTGCCAAAAGAAAAAAGGCCCACCTTATCTTTGGGTGATGTTACTTTCTACTATCAGGATGTGAAAGAAGTGAAAGCAAGGATGGTAAGAAGTTTACCAACAACCTTAGTGAGGGACTAGAAGGTTTGACTGCCATTTGAACACAGAGCAAGCTTATTGCATTTGGCTCTTATGAAATCTGCTTTGATTTTGTTGATAATTTTCTTACATTTGTTTTAGGCTGTGGTGTAGGCTACTGGATGGTTCTAGTCACAAACTCCAGCTATTGAATATATGCTGTATTTTTATCATGTACTACAAAGCACATTTTTTTGAGAAGCATTATTTGGAGAGAGGCCAGTGGTTTGCAGGGGAGTGAGAATAAAGACACACATACTAATAAGAATTGTTTGGTCAGAGTATATTATGATGAGCGAAGAAATAGTAATCTCATCATGGAAAAGAGGCATAGAAATTCCAGAAGTCATTGCTCTTTGCAGGGTTTGATAATGCCATGGGGTATGAGGCTGAGATTAGCTGAGAGGAAATTGTCCTATAGAAAAGGAGATTATGATCATAATCATAATCATATGTGGATATGATTATGATCAGTGTTGTAAAGAGGTATCCACTCCTTCAGAACTGAGATACATTCAGTTTCTTGTTTATACTTGAGGCAACAAGAAAAAGTGTACCTGACTTTGTCACATTAATGTTTAGGCCTCAAACTTGAAAGAAGTTGACTGCTTAGTTGAGGAGTTCCTGCAAGCCTTCTTTAATAGAGGCTATGAGTATAAGATCATCACTAAATGTCATAGCATTAACAGTGGTTGTGTCAAGAGAGTAGAGTAACCAATATGGCTCAGAAGAAAGTGAAGAAACTCATCAATGACACAACTGAAGAAAATAGGAGGGTCTCCTTGGTGTACAACCCTAAGTGCTAGGATGGACATCCATCTGGATCCCAGGGTAATAGTAAGGGAATTTGCAGAGTAAATCTCTGACACATAAGCAAGGAGGACATCCTGCAATAGACAAGATATCCTAATTCATTAACATCAGTGTGTTGATGAATGCTGTATATGAGAAGAAAGTGGGAAAAACAGAAACTGGAGACCTTACTTTGGAGATGAAACATATCAGTAGCCACTTCACATCTCCAATAAACAGGACAGTGGTGTTTCACTAGGTAATGGAAAGACATCTGCCTCCAGAGGTCTAGTTGGCATTTCCTTCAACTAGGAAAGATATTCATATAAGGCAATAATACTTGTCACACCAGAGTCCTGTTTATGGAAATAGTTTTTCCATTGGAAGGTAGGATTGATTTGCTTGATTGAAGCTGTGTATTGTGGATCAGATCACCAGTTCATTAATGACTAACATGGTGTGTGGTGTACCAAAAGCAGTTCTGCATATGCTTGGCACTGTCCAGAAGAGGGCGATTCAGTTAAATGATCACCGTTCTCTTAAAAACCACATTCCTGCCATTGAGGTTTTGCTGTGTGCCTCTTCTGCAAGTATTTGCATGGGTGCAGTTCTATCAAACTGGCTGACACCACTTCTCTACTTCCCCCGAAACTCATAAACACATGAGATTTGGTATTCATTCATTGTCCAGCTGCAAACACACTAAACTCACCTCTCATTCTTCTCTGTCATGCCTTCTTTGTAATCTGAAACAATCTTCCCTATACAGTTTTCATAGGGGACAAAACCTTCATTTGTTCAAAAAACATATCAGCAGGTTCATTGTTCTTCTTTACCACTTGACCAACAGTGTACTAATGTACTATAGGTCTCACAACCTTTCATCTCTGAGATTTAAATAAAAAAGTTATTTATTTTTTTATTTTATTTTATTAGTGTGACATGATTAACAAAAGACAGTATGATAGTGGGATAGAATGTGAAGGATATAGTGTGTTCAGGGAGGATAGAGAGAAAAGAATGGTTTGGAGGAGTGTTATTGATGATAGCCAATGAACTGCAACCAAAGAGAGTAGAAGTTGAACTGCAGGCCAGTGAAAATAGCACATTTGAGGATATCTGGTATTTGATTGAGGCCAGCAGAACAAAATATACAGTTGGATGCTGCTATAGACCAGGGGATGGAAAAGATGATGGAAATATTATGCATTGGCAAATAGACTCAGTGAGTGGAAGGCAGGTAATTATTATGGGGGATTTTAGCTATGCGAACATATATTGGAAAAAGGAAAGGACACATGGGAGGAAAGAAATGAAATTTATGCAGTTACTAAGAGATAATTACCTGAGATGTGATGGAATATACTAGGGGTTCAAGAGTAATCGATCTAGTAATTGCATCTGAGAATTTGTCTATAACACCACCAGCTGGTGAGAGTAATCATATGGTCTTGACCTGGAAGGTGGCTAAATATCTGGAATTTCAGTTAAGTTAGTATGACAAGCTTAAGAGATTGCTTGGATCGGTGCTGTGGCATGTAATACTGCAAGGGCTGGATGTGCATAGGAAGTGGTAAAGGAGTGTTTGAAGGAGCTAATGGCAGACTGCATACCTAGAGTCAGGAGAGTAAATCAAGAGGAAGTTAAATGAATGAATATCATCATTAAGCTGGAGCTGCAAAAAAAAAAAAAAAACTATCATGGAGGGAATTTAAGGAGAAAATTGACCCACAGGCACATGAACAGTACAAGGCACAGGCCAGAAGGGTAACTAGTGAGGTAAGAAAGGCAAAAGCAGATTATGAAAGGAAGTTAGTAAGGCTAAAGAGAATCTGAAACAGTTCTTTTGATATGCTGCAAGTAAAAGAAAAAATGTATATAGCAAAATGATTTTAAGGAAAGCCAGTGGTAGGAAGTTAACGGAATCATTCAAAATAGTAGAATTACTAAGTGAACACTTTGTAAGAGTATATCAACCAAGTGGTGATATTGCAGGAACAAGAGAGCCAAAGGCTTGTATGGGAACTGAGGTAAATGAAATGGAGATTCATATTATATTACAGAACCTTAATGTGAATTCAGCTGTAGGATTGGATGGTATACTAGATCGAGTTTTACACGAAGCGGTGAGGGAATTGTCAGTGCCCTTGACCATATTGTTTAATTTAAGTCTCAGGTCTGGGTTAGTCCCAAGAGGGGGGTGGAAAGAGGGGAAAAATAGTTTCATTGCATAAAGGAGGCCCCAAGACTGATGTACAAATTACCAACCTATCAGCATATCAGAAGTTGTTGCCAGAGTATTGGAGAAGTTGGTCAGGAGCAAAATGCAGGAATGGATAAATGGAAATTGGATACTGTATGGGGGGTAACATGATTTTTGAACTGCTACTGTTTAATTTGTACATTAATGTGGCAAAGTGTTAAGTTATGTATTAAAGTTTATTATTATATTAAGTTATTAAAGTTTAGGGATCACATGGAAAACGGGGCTGAAGCAGCTCATCAGATCACCTGGTTACTGAAGAATACTTTGACGAGCAGAGACAAGCAGGTTATTGTTCCTCTTTATTGAGCCTTGATAAGACTCCATCTTGACTACTGTGCAGATCTAGGTGGCAGAGTTTCTTGGTGATGATGAGGAGGAGGAGGTGGAGAGGATTCAGAGGCGAGTGACCAAAATAGTAGCAGGTCTATGGAATGAACGTTATGAGAACAGGTTGAAGATGTATGGGTTACAGAAACTGGTTATTAGGCAGAAAAGGAGTGATATGATTGAGACATATAAATTACTGAAAGGTTTTTACAAGATTAATTCAGAGGAAAATTTTCAGAACAGGTGTGGTGGTGGGAGAACTCGGGCCATCCATGGAAACTGAGTAAGGGTATAGTTAGCAAGGATGTTAGAACTAGGTTTTGTGCTTGGAGAGTAGTGAATGAGTGGAATAGGTTACCATAGTCTGTTGTGAGTGCCATGACTGTTAATGAGTTCAAAGTACAGAATGATAGATACTGTGCAAATGTTGGATAATTCTTGACATGATGTTTAGCGCTTCCCTCAATGAGTCTAATGACTCCTTGGAGTTGCCCGTAATAATAATAATATTTTTTTTATTTTTTTATCTGTCCTTTACCTGAAGTGAGGTTACCATCAACAGTTCACCAAAGTAGTACTGCTGTAGCATATTGCAAAGAATCATCATGTATATATATATATATATATATATATGTATGTTAATGCTAATATTCGAAAGTCATTAATGTTAACATTCCCTAGTTATTGTCAACATTGACAGAATCACATCATTCTTTCTTCTTCTTCTTCCTTTCCAGTAATAGGCCTAGTGGCTTGTTTTTGTTTCTTCCCATCTTTTCAAATGCCATCATCTTTCCTTTTTCCTTGAGGTCGATATCTCTTTATCTCTCTGGGTAGTCATTCTTTCTGTATATTGTCTCCATCTCACTCTATAAAGATTGATATAGTCTAAAACAGATGACACCTCAGTTCCTTTAAACTTTTGAAGTCTAGTCTATGATATCCAGCTGTTTTGCACATGAATTTAATTCAGAACTTATCAGTCTTTTCCCATCTGCTTGAGTTATGGTCCAGGCTTCTGAAACATATGTTAGGATCGACCTTGCTATTGAGTTATGGATTCTTATTCTTGTTTATTAAATGTGAATTGAATATCTGATTGATAGTTTTTGTTATTCATATATAATTAGTTATTTTATGTTCCATGTCTTTCTCTCTTTCATAAGATAAAGTGGTAGCCTAGATATTTACAGGTATTAACCCATTCTATAATATCATCAGTGACGCAAACTTTGCTTCTAATTGGGTCTCGGCCTTTGAATGCCACAACTTTGGTTTTGGAAGTGGAAATTTCCATATTGTATGTTTTTTGCTATTTCATTTAATGAAAAGACTACTCACTGTAGTAAATCTTCGTTATCTTCAATTAGAACCTGGTCATTGGTGAATAAAATTCTTATTTGTTAATATTGTAATAAAATTGCATCAATGGTGGTGTAATTATTTATGTGAATGCCAAAACTGGTTGTTTCCCTCCACTCCCTTATAATATTCTTAATATAGACATTAAAGAGGAGTGGTGATAGACTACATCCTTGTTGGACATCTGCATTTATGTTCTGTGATTCACATATTTGTGCAGCTATCTTTACTGTAATTTGATTTTTGTTATATATATATATTGAAAATTGCTTTAATTAACTGACTAGGAATGTTATCATCTCTTAAAATTTCAAGTAGCTTAATATAATTGAATTTATCAAAAGCCTTTTTATAATCTATGAATAATATATGGGTCTCTAAATTGAATTCTTTTCTTTTTTCTATCAGGAACTTGAGAGTGAAAAAGGCGTCAGTGCAGGATCTGCTTTTACGGAAACCATTTGGTTCCTCTCCAAAAATATTTTCATAATATTTGGTCAATTTAGTCTTTAAGAGACTTGAATATATTTTATATCCAGTGTTTAAAAGGCTAATGCTTCTGTTTTGACATTCATTAATATTGCCGTTTTTGAAGATGGGGGACGATCATAGCATTTTGCCACTTTTCTGGTGGTAATTGGTAATTGGCCATTTAGGATCTTATTCATGAATTCTAGTAGTCTGTATCTGAAGTTGTCTCCAGCAAATTTGAAAAGTTCCATATTGATACCATCTTCTCCTGGGCTTCTATGGTTCTTGCATTGTTTAAGTGTTGACTCTAAATTTTCAAGGATAAAGTAGTCTGTTGAATTATTTGCAGATAATGGTTCTGAGAGTGGGTTGTCATCAATTGTCCTAATTCTTTATAGTATTTAAGCCAGTCCTCCAAAGGTATGGTATTGATCTTGATTGATTCTCTCAGGTTATTATTCATGTGTCTTATAAATTTATATGTTTGTGTTTGAAGTTTATCTTGTGGGGGAAACATGTATTGATGTCACACGTAAATAATGATCTAATTCAATTTCAAAACATCGGAAGACTCTAAATTGTTTTCTAAATTGGTAGCAAAATTGTTCCATTGAATTCTATGTCTTTTATATGTTTCTCTTTTTGCTATTGCACTTTTGTGTTTATATTCAATTTCATCCTCTATTTTGTTTGTGCTTAACCATTTTTTATAGGCCTTCCTTTTTTCATCTATGATTTTCTTAATTTCTGGGTCCCAGTTACAAAGACCTTTTTTTTTTTCTTTTCCATTGTTTTTTCATTCCCACGTTTTTCGGGCTGAATCTCCTAAAATATTGCAGAGATGATTCCACTCTTCATTAATAGAGTCATCTGAGTGTAGTTGCTGTAATTTTTCCATCATTTTTTGCTGATATAGTTTTCTTTTATCAAAGTCAGATAATGAGCTAACTTTGAATCGAAGTTCTCGGTTTTCTAATGAATTCAGGTACTTTATCCATCTTGAGGGGAACTGTATTGATGTCACACATAAATAATGATCTAATTCAATTTCAAAACATCAGAAGACCAAGAATGAATCTACCTATTTTATTATATGTTATTGTATAGTCTATAATAGATTTTGATCCTCTTGCTGACCATGTGAATTTATGAACGTCTTTGTGTTTGAACATTGTATTTATTATTCTTAGATTATTGTAGATAGAGAAATCAATTAATCTTTGGTCATTTCTATTTTTTATTAATTCTATTAAAGTTCCAAGAAGTTAGGCAAAGTGGTTCTTTTGCATAAAGGTGGCTCTAAAACTGCAGTAGTTAATTACAGACCAATAACCATCTTAGGAGTAGTGGTCAAAGTATTGGAAAAGTTGGTTAAAGACAAAATTCAAGAATGGGTGGATCAGGAAATGATACTCTATAGAGTCTAACAAGATTTTGTTAAAGGCAGATCCTGCCTTAGCAATCTATTAACTTTTTATAATAGAATGACATCTAAGTTGGATAAAGGAACTGGCTACACAGTGGTATTTCTGGATTTTGCTAAGGCTTTTGACAGGATACCCCATGGAACATTGTTACGCAAATTGGAGCAGATGGGAATGGATACTAAATTGGTGATATAGATAGGAGAATGGCTCAGGGAGAGATACCATAAGGTGGTGTATGGAGGAGCAGAGTCCAGAATGAGGCAAGTGACCAGTGGTGTGGCTCAGGGCTCTGTGCTTGGGCCATTGTTGTTTAATTTGTATATAAATGATATAGGAAATGGCTTAAAGGGAGATATTCAGTTGTTTGCTGATGATGCAAAGTTGGGTAGTGCAATAAAAAATCAAGCTGATGTTTAAAGTTTGCAGGATGATTTAAATAACCTGGTAGAATGGGCAAAAGGTAATGGATGTCAGTTCAATGTGGAAAAGTGTAAAGTCATGCATTTTGGGATTAAAAGATTACCAGATGTGTACTACATTGGTGGAACAGTACTCCAAGAGATTGATGAGGCTAGGGACTTAGGGGTGTTGGTAGATAGGGAAATGAAGTTCAGGAGACACATTGCTTAGGTGTCCAAGATTGCACGTAGGATTAGGATTACTTGGTTGTTGAGGAACACACTGACATCCAGAGATAAAGAGGTTATTATTCCCCTTTATAAAGCATTGATACTTCCACATTTGGATTACTGTGCTCAGGTCTGGTCACCTGGATTCCTTGGAGATGAGGAGGCTGTGGAGAGGGTTCAGAGAAGAGTGACTAAGTTGGTGAGTGATGTAAAAAATGCTCCCTACATTGATAAATTGGGAACTTGTGGATTGCAGAGGTTGATTGATAGGCAGAGAAGAGGGGATATGATAGAAACATTTAAATTACTGAAAGGTTTTTATAGGATTGATGCAGGGGAAATGTTTCAGCTGTGTGATAGTGATGGAAGAACAAGAGATCATCCCTGGAAATTAAAGAAGAGTGTCCTAATAAATTACTAATTATATGAAGCCAAAGGCTTCAATTCGGCGACATAAACTTATTTAAGTTAAGGGATATTATATCCCATATTGTTTCTTAATCGAATAAGAAACTCAAAGAGTTTAATGCTGAATATAGAAACTATATAAAGTTCGGCGATTCCAAGCGTAAGCAAATACCTGGATATTGCAACATCTGACCCATTTGGTAGTGCAAAACTGAGGCAACTCATAATAAGGGTGGAGCAAGCTCCGATCACCATTCTTGATATTTACCCATAATGTGAACTTAGCTCCTAGGAGCTGTATTACTGTTCTGCACTATGAGAGAAGATCGGTTTCAACCTTTATTGAGGTCTTATCATGTCGCCGAATTGAAGCCTTTGGCTCTTCATATAATTAGTAATTTCTTAGGACACCTTCTTGGCAATTCTCATAGGCAGAGAAGAGGCAATTCTCATAGGCAGAGAAGAGGCAATTCTCATAGGCAGAGAAGAGGGGATATGATAGAAACATTTAAATTACTGAAAGGTTTTTATAGGATTGATGCAGGGGAAATGTTTCAGCTGTGCAATAGTCATGGAAGAACAAGAAGTCATCCCTGGAAATTAAAGAAGAATGTGGTTAACAAGGGTGTGAGAACAAGGTTTTTTGCCTGGAGGGTGGTGAATGAGTGGAATTCATTGCCTGACTTAGTTGTGAGTTCTTTGTCTGTAAATGAATTCAAGAAGAGATATGACATGACAGATATTGTTTTGTTAGTTTGGGTCTTCTGCAATGAGTCTACTGACTCCATGGAGATACCCATAATAATAATAATAATAGCATAATTTTGGATTTTCATATTGTCTACACGAAAGCTTAAATCACCCATCAGTAATAACATATCATTTTTGTTTATTTTTTCTGTTATATTGTTATACAGAAGTCCAAACTTTCTTCTTCTCTCTCCTCCTCTGGAGTGTATAATACAAGAATCGTGAGATATCCTCTGTTAAGTTTCAGTCTGAGTTGTAATATTCTTTCATTTCAGTATTTATAGTTATTGATGTTGTCTTTAAGGGATTTGTGGATCATCATTGATACTCCTGCTCTTGCTCTCTGGTCCTCTTGTACTCCACTATAGATATGCATGTAGTCATCGGGGTCACACTTGGAAGCTCTAAGAGCGTGGTTAGTAAGAGTTAGTAATGAGTAATGAGTTAGTAATGAGTTGCCAGAGGTGATATTGATTGCATCAAAGTTGAATAGGTTTAAGGAGATGCATGATAGGTATTATGTTAATGAATAGAGTAGGTCTCCCATGATGAGTCTTTTGACTCCATTAAGTGCTCATATAAATTATAATAATTATTCTTATTATCATCCTAAGAGCCCATGAAATCAAAGACTCATCAAGGAAGTCCCTTTTTTTTCATACAGCTCATCATACTGTGTCTTAAACACATTCCGATTCTCTGCAGACACCATGCTCTCAGGCAATGTATTCCAATCATTCATCTTCTCTCATTCCCTTGTTCACACCCTACTTATATAGTGTTCAGGGATGACCTTTTGTTCTCCCCCCCAGTCTCCCACCATTTTATGAAAAACCTCTTCAATGTTAATCCTATAACAACCCATTACCTACTTGTACATCTTTATCATATCATCCCTGTTTGTGTTTCAAAAAGGAATTACTGTGAGTCGGCATATTTAAATATTTATAATACCAGAATTAACCCACATAAAATATTATTTATTAGTATAATTTTCACCTGACTGAATATCACAACAAAGCTGATAGAACAATAACTGACAATTCCAAAAGGCTCCAGCTAAGTAGCTAATGTAAGATAACTAAAAAAGGTCATTAACACGTTCGCTGCCAACTACGAGTACTCGTAGTTGGTAAACCAGCCCCACAAGCCAGCTACGAGCATACTAGTATGACACTTATCGCCGGCAACGAGATTACTGTACTGACCTTGAAGAAGTGAAAATGCTTGGCTTGTGGAGCTAGCATCAAAACTGTGTATTCTCATAGAAGGTATATGCTCTGCACAAGCCAACTACGAGTATACTTGTAGGACGCTTACCGCCGGCAACGAGATTACTGTACAGACCTTGAAGAAGTGAAATTGCTCGGCGTACGGGAACAGACTATGCCGAAGTAGCGTGGCAGCGAACGTGTTAAATTTCCTAAAAATCAGTTAATCTTTCCTAACTTTTTTAAAATTTTGTTTGTGTATATATATATATATATATATATATATATATATATATATATATATATATATATATACAAAGCAATTTTATAAGCTAGGTTTTAATCATTTTTCCCAAGTAAGCAAACAGACAAGTAAGTCAAGTTTGCACCTGAACATAGTTCAAGTCTAAGGCAACTCGTGGTAAAGGTGGAGGAAGATCCAATCACTTTCCTTAGTATTTCCCCCTACTCCACCTTTACCGCAAGTTGCCTCAGACCTGAACTATGTTCAGGTGCAAACTTGACTTACTTGTCTGTTTGCTTACTTGGAAAAAAGGATTAAAACCTAGCTTATAAAATTGCTTGGTAAACATAGTATACTCAAGTTAAAAAACTTTCTACATATATATATATATATATAAGTTCATCGAAGATGAAGTGCACTCTGGACGCCCGACTGAGGTCACTACAAAGGAAATGATTGACAAAATCCATGGTATCGTTATGGAACACCTCTGAGTGAAAGTGTGTGAGATTACTGAGATTGTAGGCATCTGAACTGAATGGGTGTATAATATCCTGCACGAAAAATTGCACATTTAAAAGCTGTGTGCCTGATGGGTGGCACGATTGTTGACTGTTGATCAAAAACACATTTCAATGCAGTGTTTGGCAATGTTTAATTGCAATTTGCAGGATTTTTTGCATTGATTTGGGACTGTAGATGCAACTTGGATCCACCACTACACACCTGAGTCCAAGCAGCAGTCAAAACAGTGGACAATGCCTGGTGAAAGAGAACCCAAAAAAACAAAGACCTTTTTGTCAGCTAGAAAGGCGATGGCCACTGTTTTTTGGGATTCCTAAGGAATTATCATGATAGACTATTTGGTTATAAGAAAATAACAGGAGTCTATTATGCATCATTGTTGGACCATTTAAAAGAAGAACTGAATCAAAAATGGCCAAGATTGATGCACAAAAAAGTGCTCTTTCATCAAGACAATGCATTGTCCCACACATCAGTTGTTGCAATGGCAAAATTGTTTGAATTGAGGTTCAAATTGGTTCCACATCCACCGTATTCTCCGGACTTGGCCTCGTGTGACTTCTTCTTGTTCCCAAACTTAAAAATTTGGCTCAGTGGGAAAAAATTTTATCGAACAAGGATGTCATCAAGGCTGTCAATGACTATTTTGCACAATTTGACAAATCCTACTTTTTAGATGGGATGAAAAAATTGGAAACTTGCTGGACCAGATGTGTAGACTTCGATGGAGACCATGTTGAGAAAGAAAGGTGATTTTTTTCCAAAAAAATGTGTTTAACTTACTTTTTTTACCAAACTTTTCAAACAACTATCATAAGTCCCTGATTATACCACATCTAGCTTACTAAGCAAAAATCTGGTCACCAGGATTTGAAGAGGATGAAGCAACCTTGAAAAGAGTACAGAGGCAGATAACAAAAGTAATATTAGGGCTGTACACTGTCTGCTTTTAAGATAGATTGAGAGCATACTAACTGCAGGCTTTGGTGGATAGAAAATGAAGGGGTTGGTATAATTCAGAGAGTTAAACTGTTGAGAAGTAATTACAGGATTAACAGTAGGGAGATTTTTCATGTAGTAGAACATGGGGAAGAAATGAAGACAGAGTCATTCCTTGAAGTTGTGAAAGGAGATTGTGAGTAAGTGAATGGGAAGTGTTTTTGCATGGAGGGTGGTTGTACTGTGGAATTAATTTCCTAATAGGGTGGTGAATGTGCAGACAGTCAATGGGTTTAAGGAGTGGTATGATAGACTTTGTGTTGCCTGAGGTGGGCCTCTTGCAATGATTCTTATGACTCAGTGTGGAGGTTGTGAATAATACTAATAATGATATACATGCTATATTATTAGCCATAACAGGTCTAGGCTGTAATAACTTAGCTTAGAAACATAATTTGAGTAATTCTAGGGCAGTTTTCTTGTTTTTATAATACATTGTTATTTTTATAGTTAATCCTATAGTTGTTACTACCAGATGTGCTAAGGCATCTCTCTCTCTCTCTCTCTTTTTTTCTCTCTTTCTCTCTCTCTCTCTCTCTCTCTCTCTCTCTCACACACACACACACACACACATAGAGTCCATTTATACCAATAAATTCCAAGAAAAAACATGTTAGCTATATTTTGACCAGTAAACTAATGAGGTTTATAATTTCTTTTAAAATTCAGTGAGTAATACAATTATTTACGTTATAAGTGAACCTTGTAAGTTATAAGTTGTGAGTGAATGTAGCAGTATATTTGAGCTGTACTAAGAAAAGTGTTTTTAAGTAGTGTATATTGTGGCTATTTATTAAATTGTACTACATTTTATCATGTTGAATACAAGTGTCCTTCAGTAGTGTTTGGTTTGTTTGTTTAATGTGTGTTTTTTCTGCTTGTTCCAACTACTTCATTCCTACTGCTTCTGCTTTTGAAAATGGTATCCATAAAGAAGTGCATGTCAGCAGCACGAAAAGCTTCACATGAAGGTTTGGATTTTGCCCTGGATTTTTCCTAGTGAATGTGTTGCCAAAATTGCTTCGTGCATTCACAGGAAAATGCAAAAGACTGTTATTGGACCGTTAGAATGAATGAAAAGAAGGAAAGCATTGATTATGTGAAAAGTGTATTGATATGTTAGAGTGATTAGAAATGGGAGCTAGGGTAGGGACCATAGAAGAAGAGCTTAGGCAAGAGTTAGTAAAAATGAAAAGTGAAATGAAATATCTCAAAGATAAGATTAAACCTAAGGAAGAGATTGGCTGATGCGAATGAGAAGGATGAAGTTAGTGTTATGAAGAAAGAGTCAAAGGATAATCACATATTATTGTATGAGGATTTGATAATTAGAGGTGCCATGACCTAATAAAGTATACAATCTCTTGGTAGAACAATGAAACAAATAATTGATGATTTGCTGAGAAGGAAAGAGTGAGTATCAGAATTAGTGGTAGTTGTGAGCACAAATGACTTAGTTGGTGAAAAAAGAATGTTAGTAGAGACTTGAGGATAATAGTATTGTTGGAAAAGTTATTAGCATGTTGCTCAGATATGACAATAGTGAATTGAGAAGTAGAGCAAAGATAATGAATAGCAAGATGGCTGAGCTGTGTGAAACAAAGGGAATTCAGTTTGAAAATCTGTGGAGTGAATTTGAAGGAAAGTTGGAATGATTTAAAGTTGATGAATTTCATTTGAATAAGTTTGGTGTTGTGCATTTAAAAAAGCTATTATTTAAACCAAAGAGAGGTGCAGTATGGTAGCTAGAATAGAGAATGTCGGTGTTGATAGAATGGCCTCAAAGACACAGGAATTGTTATGTTTATATACAAATGTAAGGAGGATTCGAAATAAGAGAGCTGAGTTTGTCATATTGATTGAGTCAATATGTCTAAAGCTAATTGGTATGAGTGAAACTTGGTTGTCTGAGAATGATGTGATATCAGAAATAGAAATGGAAGGAGATATTTTCTGGAAAGATAAAAAGATCAAAAGAGCTGATAATGATTGTAGAGGAATTGTGTCCACAAAGTGTGGAAATTGAGAATGCACAGATTTTGAATCTGTGTAGTGTAAAATTGAAATTAACAGGCTAGTATATCTGATAGGATGCTGTTATAGACTACGAAATGTAGAGAATACTGATTATGAAATGTTTAGGCAGTTTGGCTAGGAATGTAAAAAAGAAGGTATTCATAATGGGAGACTTTAATTACAGGAATATAGAATGGAAGGAGGAGATAGTATATGGGAACAAGAAGAATGATGTTGAATTTCCTGGGGATGAGTATCTTAAGCAGCATGTGACTGAAGCAACTAGAGGCTTTTGTGATTTGGATTTGGTAATAATTTCACAAGATGTAGTTGTTAATGAGGTATTGACACTGCTGTTAGTTGGTGAGAGTGATCATTAGGTACTTGCTTTGGAAGTGGTGAAACAAGAAAAGGTTACTGCCAAAAACTGATATGTGTGGATGTATAATGAAGTATAAGGTGGGTGATTGTGAGAAACTCTGTAATCAACTAGCATCAATACGTTGGGTAGATGAGATGTGCAGAAAAGATGTCGACAGTGCATGGAAATACATAAGGCAGTATCTGACACATGCAGTATATAACTGCATAAAAAGGGTTAAGCAAGTAAATGGAGTATGAGTGAAATGGATGAACAGTGAAATCAAGCAGGTTGTGTTGGAAAAGAAAATACTTTGGAGAAGGTGCAAGACAGGTGGTGGGGATCAGATCCATGAAGAGTATATAGTGCAGGCTAGGAAGGTGATGAACATGGTAAAGAAAGAAAAGGTGCAGTATGAGAGGAGATTGGCTTGTCAGAACAAAGATAATTCCAGGGAATTTTTCTGCTATATGGCAAGCAAGAGAAAGAATAATTATGGAAGGTTGACACTGAATGATAGTCGTGGCAGCAGAGTGACTTGCAAAATAGTACCACTCCACACGCATGGTTCTAGGGCAGAGGTTTCCAATTTTACACTAGTCTGTATAATTGTAGTTGTAGTCAATGTGTTGGAGAGATTGGTTAGGAATAGAATAAAAGATTCGGTTGATGGACATAGTATTCCTTATGATGGTCAGCATGAATTGGTAAAGGGTAGGCTTTGTGTTAGCAATTTTCTTGCATTTTATGACAAGGTGACAAGTGTGTTAGATAAGGGACTATTATATACAATGATACTGGTGGACTTTGCAAAAGCATTTGATAAACTACCACATGATAAGTTGGTGTACAAGCTACAGATGATAGGAATAGAGGATATATTGGTTAGATGAATTGGAGATTGGCTCTCTGAACAATTCTAGCAAGTTGTGTATGACTGAGTAGTGTCTCAAAAACAGAGAGTAAGCAGTGGAGTGCCCCAAGGCTCTGTTTGTGGGCCCCTGCTGTTTAACTTGTTTGTAAATGATATATCATGTGGGTTGACTGGGGATCTTTAGCTATTTGCTGATGATGCAAATTTGGGGAGAATTATAAGTAGCATCACTGATATTAATTTCCTTTAGGAAGACAGCAGACTGAAGTTTGGAGGGCATATTGCAGATGTTGCAGAGACTGCACATCATAGTGTGGCTATGATACAAAGTACTCTTACATGTAGGGGGAAGGAGGTGGTTGTGCCACTGTATAAAGAGCTGGTCAGACCCACTTGGACTATTGTGCTCAGAATTGGTCACCGGATTTTCATTGCGATGTATAAATATTCAAGAGGGTCCAGAAAAGAATGACTAAGACAAAATCAGAACTTTGGAATGCTGGCTATGGAGAGAGGTTGAAGAAATGTGGACTGCAGAGTTTAGTGGATAGGAGGAAATTATTTAATATGATAGAGACATTTAAGTTAATAAGGACATTTTATTGGATTAATCCAGAAGGTATTATAAAAAGAGAATAATAGTCAGTGAATGGAATGCATTACTGGAATATGTTGTTAATGCAGGGAGTGTTAAGGATTTTAAGATTCTGTATGATAGATTTGTCTGTTGAATGAACCTCCCATGAAGAGTCTGCCAACTCAATGGAAGGTGTAATAATAATAACAACTTAAAAAACACAATGAAAACAATTAATTATTCTAATATCAGATTTTTTGGCAGCTGTTCCTTATGTAATATGTGATTATTAGGCCAAAATTTGATATTCCTAAGTAGCTTATTAGTTTTCAATGCAGCTATTTTTTAATTATTATTATTAAAATTTTTATTTGTACTCCATGGAGTCAAAAGACTCAGTGCAGGAGACCCACTCTATCCATTAACACAATGCCTGTAATACATCTCCATAAACCTATTCACTGTTGGGATACTCACAACCACTTCTGACAATCATTCCACTCATTCACCGCTCTCCAAGTAAAGAACATAGTCTGCACACCCTTACTAACTGCACCCTTAGACAACTTGCAAGTGTGACCTTTCATTTTACCCATACTCCCCATGTATTGAAAAATTTCTTCATAACATCCCTTTAGTAACGTATTAGTTTCTATCATATCCTTAGTTCATATATATTACACATACTACACAGTTCATTCAGATTCCCAAGACAATAATACTGTCTGTGGCTCCTGTGAAACATTATAAGTTTCCCAGCAATACTTGTTTAATAATCAGTTTGATTCCATAATTTATTTGCAGCATACTTATATATAACAATATGATACTGAATCGAGTGTTTTTTTTTTTTTTTTTGGAGGGATTGGTTAAGTACTGTTTCTTATATCAGAACAATATTTTATGTAATAAATATCATAATGATGTAATAAATAAAGCAAGATCAAAATTTTAGGAGAAAATTGCTCACAGTTGGACTACATGATCTTTCATGTCAGTTAAAATGTTAATTTTTCAATTTTTTGTTTCTAGGAAGAACTTGATCTTACTGCTGCAAAAAAGGAGGAGATGTTTAGCCTTCCTCCTGAAAAGAAATGGCAACTTTACCTCCAGAAAAAGACAGTGAGTTTATATATATATATATATATATATATACTAAATTCTTTCCAAAAAGAGTAAAATTACTTATGCTTAATAATCAAAAAATATATAGTTCAATAATCATCTGGCAATATTATCTCCAATTTTTTCTGGTCCATGTGCACGTGAAAAACATTTTGTGCGCAGATTTCCAATTTCATATTCAATGTGTATAGTTGCCTCTGCTTACGATAGCAAAAGTCACAAGCCACAAACTCTTAATTTGATACTTCTAAAATTGGTGATGACATCTTTGTTAAAAGATCTTGTACTTTGCATGCTAAATATTTCTATAAGAGCATATATTTAGATATTGTTGTCATATCTAAATATTTTGCCATGTGCAAATTGTATATTGTTCTTTGATGGTGCAATCTCAACATATTTGCCCAATCACTCAAATTTAAATGAATGTACAGTTCTTTTCTCTAATTTTGAAGTGACATTTTGAGTATATAATGCACTAAAATTGTTAATGTAATATTGTTCATATTATTATGGTATCATTGAGAAGTCCTTAGATTCATTGTGGGAGATCCACACCAACTTTTAAACACAGAATACCTCTCATACCTCTCTTTACATCGATTCGCTGCCAGAGCGCTCACAACTACTCGATGAGTCCATGGACACCCTGGAGGTGTCATGTAATAATAATAATAATAAACTAATTCCGGTAATCCATTGCATTCATTCACCACTCTCCATGCAAAAAATCTAGTTCACATATCCATACTAACCACACTCTTACACAATTTCCATGGATGATCCCTAGTACTCTATATTCTTCATGTATTTAAACATTTCCTTTGTGCCAATTTTATAAAACCACTAATAAGTTTCTTAAACTCATAAGTTTCTCTCTTGTCTCCTCTTTTCTGCCTCTACCTATCAACTAAACTTTGCAACTCAAACACCTTCAACCTATCACCAGCTTAGTCACTTGTCTTTGATCTTCTCTACCATCTTCTGATCCCCAAAAAACCAGCTGACCAAATCTGTGTACAGTAGTCAGAATGCAGCCGAATCATAACCTTATAAAGAGGGATAATAACCACCTTATCTTTACTTGTTAGTGTCTTTTTCAATATCCAAGAATTCTTGAGCTGTTTTAATATCTGTTGCAATGTGCCCTCTAAATTCAACTCTTTGTTAACCATCATCTCCAAGTTCCTATCCTCATCAATTTCCTGAAACCCGGTACTGTCAATATTATACACAGCGTATCACCTCACATTTGCAATATTAAATTGGCAATCATTGTCCTTTGCTCACAATACAAATTTATTTAAATCATCCTCAGGATATCTATATCATATGACCTTCCTGTTTTTCAACATCAGCAAACAACTGAATAACCCCATCCTCTTCTTTCCCTATATTATTATATACAAATTAAAGAGTAGTCGAACTAGTACAGAACACCCCGAGGTACTCCACTAGTCATTCTCATTCTCCTAGATTCCACTCTGCCATATAACACTCTCTGGTGTCTGCCTGTTGGCCACTCCCCTCTATCCACGCAACAAGCTTCATATCCATTCCCATTTGCTCTAACTTCTGTAATAGTTTTCTGTGTGATGGTCTGTCAAATTCTTTGCAAAGTCCAGCAACAGTACAAAGTTCAGTGTAGTCAGTTTCTTTATCTAATTCCACTGTCACTGTATTATAAAATGTGAGTAAATTACTAAGGCAGGACTTACTTTTTACAAAGCTGTACTGCCCACCATAGAGTATAGTGTCCCTATCCACCCACTGTTGGATTTTACTTTTAACCAAATTTTACAATACTTCAACAACCACTCCTGGGATATTAATTGACCTGTAATTTATTACTTCTGTCTTGGAGCCACCTTTATGAAATGCCTTACTCTCTTTCCACTCTCTTGGAAACTCGCCAGAGCTGAGATATAGATTGAACAACTTCATCGGAGGCATTGCCAGTCTTTTGAACATTCTTATAGCACACGAGCTGACATGCCATCCATTCCCACTTTGTTCATATTGATATTTTTCAATATGCTGAACACCTCCTGTTCATCTACCTTCAATTTTGACATGAGTCTCTGTCACTTCAGCAACTCAACTCTTTCTTTAGTCCCTGTAACCTTCCTACTATCAGCATTGATTAAAGTTATCCTTCCATAGTTATTTTCCTCTTACTGGCTACATAATAAAAAGACTGTTGGACTTACATTGGTCTTCTTAGCTAATATCCTGCCATAATCTGATTTGACTTTTAAAGAAAAAGTGATTAGCATACCCATGAGCAGTACAAAATGCATATGTCATAAACAATGTTTTATTTTTTTGCAGCTCTTGCTTTATATCTCTACTCATCTATTTAACCCCACTTGGTTTATCCTCTTGACCATGGGTATGCAGTCTGATACTGCTTCTCACAAACAATTCCTGATGACTTCTCATGAACTGCTGCCA
Organism: Typopeltis vanoorti; assembly: GCF_054136105.1. Lineage (NCBI taxonomy): Eukaryota > Metazoa > Arthropoda > Arachnida > Uropygi > Thelyphonidae > Typopeltis > Typopeltis vanoorti. The sequence goes on from NC_143555.1 coordinate 137,708,429, forward strand.
TTCTTTCTAGTAGCAGAATTCTGCTATAGCATTCTAGTAGTTTCTCAAACATTACACTACTCCAAGATGCCTCCCAAGTCTGTCATAATTATCAGCTTTATAGTTCAACATAAACCATTTCTTGACAGAGAATTCCACATGTTTAGCAACTTCCCAGAACAAGACTGCATGGTCACTCTCTTCCAGTAGAAACAAATTGTCTACCTTGTTTATGGATATATTTTCTGATGCTGTTACCAGATCCAGCATCCCCTTTTCTTCTCTATGACATGCTGTTTCAGGTAATTATCTCTTTCTTAGCAACTGTATAAATCCCTAGTAGGAGCCACCACTAGGTGATAAGTGTTAGACATTGGTCATTGTGT